>NC_056746.1:1555298317-1555493317 GCF_019279795.1 Protopterus annectens | reverse complement strand
ATTATAGATTACTTTTATTTCAGAAATGCAGGTTGATTCTCGTATTTTGTCAGCTGTTCAAGTTAACACTACTAATATTAAAAAAGAGCCCCATCTTTGACAGGTTCTCAGCTGTATTGTGTGGCTATGTTATATTTTTGCATCACATTTTTGGTCCGTTTTTCATAAAATTGTAGTTTTATGGCAAATTAGTGGTAAATCATTAAAGACTAAAGTTAGAAAATAATGAACGGGTTCAATGGGCCTGGGTGGAGCCACCATGGGTGCAGATCTTGGTGGAAATATTCAAACGAGAGCTTTGAAGGCCAAAGTGGAGAAGGGTTCCATGTGAACAGCAGTTGAACATGGGTAAGCTAGTCCTAAGAGATAGGCAAGCACTGTTCCGAAGGGACAGGTGATGGCCTCCGTCGCCCTCAGCCGATCGAAAGGGAGTCAGGGTCAGATCCCCAAAAATAGAGCGGCAGAGACGGGCACCTCCCGGCATCCAGTGCAGTGATGCAAACAATCCCAGAGAAGCCGGTGGGGGACCCTGGGAGAGTTCTCTTTGCTTTGTAACCCATTGAAAATTGTAGTATTTATCTGTATAACGACCAGTACCAGAATGTTTGTAGTATGGTAATCTCTTGGAGCTTATCTCCCCGAGACTCTACTGAAAATGGACATGTATCCAGTTAGACTATCCCGGTCAACAAATGTAAAATAAATAAATAAATAATGACAGACATTTGAGTTTCAGATTTCATACCCTTCAAAAAATTCATACTAATGCAATACCTACTATTCTATTATCTTTCTAAGTTTTAAAAAGCAATATTTAAAAAATGTCCTTATTTTTGGGCCTTTGTCCCACTTTTATGTATGGCTTTGTCCAGATTTCTTGCTCTGAGGTTGAGAGGTATGACAGATGTGTCAGGGCCATCACCGTCAGCCAGAGGCATTTCAAATTGTGACATACTTGTTACACCCCACTCCACATGTAGTGACTCTGGATGTGTCCAAGCAAGGAAAGGAGCAGTTATGCAGTGTAAGTGTGCAGAGTATACCCCATCCAAGGTAGACACAAGTACTACAGTGGCTTTTCATCTGTCCTTGATTTTGCAGAATGTTCTGGTTTTCTGTCATATTTTTATACTGTTGATTTAGGTTTCTTATTCAGAAAAAACATGCTGTTGCAGTGCCTGTTGTTCTGTGTTTAAGTAGAAATGCTTTAATGACCATCAGGTAAGCTTGTCTGAGATTGTAAGATGCAAGTAAGCTTTAATAAACATACTGCTAAAGAATTACCAACACTGAAAGCCTTTTTGTTGTTCCAATGCAGAGAATATTTACATAACTCGATAAAGTATAAGCCTTAGGTATTGAAATGCATATGACAGACTTGTAATAAAGGACAGGATTACAGTATTTTCAGAAGCTCATTACATTTGTTGGAGACTTGCAGTCATCTTTGCAGGCTTTACCCATAAATTAAATAGAATGCAATCTATCATGTGTAGCCCATAACCTGTGCAGTAATCCTTTAATCAATTTATCTTGAGCTTGTTTCTTGTTTACTGTTCATTTTTTACTTTGATCATGTTTTTCCCATGAAACAAGTAGATAGTTGTTGTTGGGCAGCAGGTCTTTTTTGGAAAAGAAACATTTTTACAAGTGGGGGTATCACAGAGATTGCTATTTTCAGCATGTTACTTGATAATTTTATAAAGTTGAATATAAATTATAATTAGAACTGCAGCGCAATGAGAACTGGTTTGAGTTGAATGCTGCTTGTTTTTTTATACTTGATTTCGACTGGCATTTCAGTAATGTATTTTAAAAAGTAATTTATTTTTTCATGCCTCACAACCTTTTTGTTTCCATATAAACATTAAGTAAGCTGTCATGTAGCCAATGCATTGAAATATTTTTTTCTTCTACACTTCATTTTGTATTGATTGGACTCTCATAATGATGGTTTGGCACCCAGAGCAGCGTATTTAATTAAAGTTCCAGTTTTTGGGGTTTTGAGCATAGCTCCACCCCTTTCTGGTTAGCCACACCCCTTCATGTTGGCTCCACCCATTCAGCTATCTACTGCAGCCCCCCTTTGATTTGAAGTCACCAGCCGCTACTGCAGTATAGTACAAATAACTAGATAGGCAGGGGTTCTATTTCCAGTTCTGACAAATGTGTGTGTGTGTGTGTGTGTGTGTGTGTGTGTGTGTGTGTGTGTGTGTGTGTGTGTGTGTGTGTGTGTGTGTGTACATGTTTGTAGGTGAAGTATTTTGAGGACTTTCCCACCCACTACACATCCCCAGTGCCCAACTTTAGCAGTCCTGCTGATGTCATTCACCTTACAAGTATCTTTGGGCACTTGTCAGCCCTATAAGCTCTGGAGCGTGTGCGATAACTGTATAACACTATAGTACAAATAACTAGACAGATGGGGTTCTAATCCCAGTCCTGGCAAATGTAAGTCTGTGTGTGTGTGTGTGTGTGTGTGTGTGTGTGTGTGTGTGTGTATGGAGTTTTGTGTGTGTGTGTGTGTGTGTGTGTGTGTGTGTGTGTGTGTGTGTGTGTGTGTGTGTGTGTGTGTGTGTGTGTGTGTGTGTGTTTTCATAGGTGAAATGGTTTTAGGCCATTCCCAACCACTACACTTCCTAGTACCCTACTTAGTCCTGCTGATGTCATTCCCCTCAGAAGTACCTTTGGACAGCCCTCAGCCATATAAGCTCAGTGGTGCATGCAATAACTACCTGCTGATGTAATTCCCCTCAGAAGTACCTTTGGACAGCCCTCAGCCATATTAGCTCAGTGGTGCATGCAATAACTATGTAACAGTATAGTACAAATAACTAGATAGGCAGGGGTTCTATTCTCAGGTCTGGCAAATGTGTGTATAAGCGTATGTGCAAGAGTTTGTAAGTGTGTATGTTTGTAGGACAAAGTATTTTGAGGCTCCCCCCACAACAATTCCCAGTGCCCTACTTTAGCAGTCCTGCTGATGTCATTGCCCTTAGAAATATGTTTGGACAGCACTCAGCCCTATAAGCTCTGTGGCATGTGTGATAACTGTGCAACACTGTAGTACACATAGGTAGATAGGGGTTATAAACTCAATACTGGCAACTGTGTGTGTGTGTGTGTGTGTGTGTGTGTGTGTGTGTGTGTGTGTGTGTGTGTGTGTGTGTGTGAGAATCATATCATCCCTGTGTGTGTGTATGGGTGAGAATCATATCCTCTGGGGATCTGGGTATGTGGGTTATACCATTTTGTGGCATGTACTACCCAGTAAATGTCCCATTGCCCTACTTTAGAAGGCCTGCTGATGTCATTCACCTTAGATGTACCTGTATACACTTGTCAGCCCTCTAAGCTCTGTGGCATGTGCGATAGCATAATACTACAGTGGAAATAATTAGATGTTAGGGGTTCTAATCTCAATACTGACAACTCTAGTAGTGTGTGTGATTCATATCCCCTGTGGCTGTTGTGTGTGTAGGTTATACCATTTTAAGGCCTGTTGACCCCCTACCCATGACATTACTTTAAAGAGCCTGTTAATGGCATTTGCCTCACATGCACCATGTAACAGATACAGCCATTACCAGTCATCTGTACAGATCTACATGGAATATACACATGTTTGCACCCCATATGTGGTCTATGTCCCCTAACAATGAGCATACCTGTGATATCATTGTCAAATATGTCACAGTTACTGTAGTGACACACATGCCAGCATCAGACATTGCACCTGAGTGACACATAATGCTGATACAAAGTCTGTCACTCTATCACTTGTGCAGGTTTCATCCATGAAGGCATTCGGAAGATTACCTGTTGTAAGAAGTTGCATGTTATGTCCCAGGCATATAATCTATGTGGAACAAGTCATGTGTGCACAGCACTATAGTACATACAAGTAGATATGTAGGGCTATTAATATGTCTATTGGCAACTGTGTATGTGTTTCTGTTTTCTGTATGCACAGGGGTCTATATTATATCCTCAAACGCTTAAAAAAGCGAACGCTGATTGATCAAACTTATTTTCCCGAAACTGCAAAATATTGAAGCAGCAGAAACTCAAATTTTTTCCTAGGGAAGGGAAAAGTTTCAGTTCTTTGCTTGTGTTTTTTTTATTTTTTTGGTGTGTTTGGGGTTAAGAGGTTGGTAAAGTGTGCGATTGTGTGGATGTGAGTGTTAGGGTGATTTAGGTGAGTTAGGGTTAAGGGGGTTGTGTGTGTGTGTGCGATTGTGTGGATGAGGGGGGGTTAGGGTGATTTAAGTGAGTTAGGGTTAGGAAGCTGGTGAGGTGGTGTGCGATAGTGATGGACCTTAGGGTTAGGGTTTGGGTTAAGGTAAGTGGGTAGTTAGTGGTGTGTGCATAGATTAGTGAATGGTTAGGTATCAGATTTTAGGTGTATGTGTGTTCTGTTTGTTTTGTTTGCTTGGTGTGTGTGTGTGTGTGTGTGTTTGATCAGATTTTTTTTCCCTGGGAAAAATCGCTGATCTGACAGTTCAAGATTGTAAGCTTTCACTTAAATTAGGTTGATCAATCAGCGTTCGCTTTTTTAAGCGTTCGATGATATTATATAGACCCATGCACAGCCCCTGTGACTGTCTTTAGTGTATGTATGTGATGGCTAACCATTTTGTGTGCCTCTTCCACCTTGTGAACTCCCCATTGCCAACCTAGTGTCAGCCCATACAGATGACATCCACTGTACAAGCACAGTTGCACAGTTTCTAACGTGAAGCCACTGTGGTGCATGCAATGGTCATATCACAGTGTATTGTACATTAATAGATGGGTAAGTCATCTACTCTGATAAGTGTCACCTCCATGTGCATGTGTGTTTCAATGCATGTCCCCATGCAGCGGTGTGCATGTGTATGTCATATGACTCTTACATGTTAAGAGCCTCTGAACCCTCCATTGGCAATCCTTACAGCCCCTGCAATTGTCACCCACTTCACTAGCAGAGGCAGACACTGTCACACTACAGTACCACTGTGCTATTTGTGTTATGTATCTAGCACTATCATTTGTAAGACTGTGCAGGTAGGGGATGTGCTCATCCCCTCATCAACTGCCCTATGTACAGGCCTATGACTCTGTGTGCACTACCAGCATGAGAGGCCAGACATGCATATGAGATAGCAAACACACATGCTGGTGATTGTTAGATTAGACTAGCACAAGCTGACCTGTGTCAGGAATACATACCCAAACCTGTCATACACAGTAGCAGGCATACCCTCATCAACTGCATAATGGTTGAGTGAATGGTACAGAAATGGCAGGGGCAACAGGTGCTGATAGCTGAATCTGTTGCCATTCAAGTCATGGCTAAGCTTGTAAGGGACCTAGTGCCAGTACTCAAGTAACCTCCCCTGTATGTGTGAGCCTGCGGTCCTAAAGAATACCCAGGTGACATGTATGAAGGCTAGATGGCTGTGTCAACAGTATCTATGCAACTTCACACTGCCGCAATTGCCCCGCACACACTGCTGCATGTAAACACACCTGGTAAACATGTACATATACAGCTGTATCTTGGCCATAAAAAGGTCACTGTGTTTCCACTCTGCCTTACTAATCACTGTTACTGTCAGCAGGCCCACTTCCTGCAGACACACAGACACCTGGAATACAACCAGAATACAGTACGTGACATTACATTCAGTCAGCAGTACTAACAGCAATAGGGCATCATGGTTAACAAGATACATACACCTCGATGTGTACCCATAACTACTGCCAGCAGACAGTACCTTACACAGCATGACGTTGCTACACTGTACTATAGTCACCCTGTGCACCAGACCCATATGAGCATGTCTGTGCATTGATGGTATGGATAACAGGGTTGTGGCACAAGTATCATCACATGCACAGGGTTTGGTATTGGATTGCCAGAGGCCTAGGCTGGGCCATATGGCTGACATTGTGTGTGTGTGTGTGTGTGTGTGTGTGTGTGTGTGTGTGTGTGTGTGTGTGTGTGTGTGTGTGTGTGTGTGTGTGTGGACGGGTGGTGTTCAACTGGGCTGTGCAGAGGAGCTGTGTATTTATGGTCGTAACTGACCTGTGATAGGGATGTGTGAGTGTTTGTCTGCACACCATCAAGCCATGTGGAGGCCCGACACAGGGCTATGTTGGACAGCCATGCACTGTACATGGCAGGATGTACAGCTCACCATCTCCTGGCAGAGATGTGGGAACTGGTTCTTCCAGGAGTATCACTGGCACCACCAGGCCCAAGAACAGGTGCAGTACTACTCCCTGATGGTGCCTGCTGTCTACCGGATCTGCATCCCTGTCAGGACTTGCCAGAACAGTGTGCCTGTGGCCTGCTCTGGTGTGGTGTGGACAGCACCATCCTTTTGGTAGTGCTATTGGTACTGCCACTACGGGACTGCAAATATGCATGGCCACGTGGACTCTCAGCTGATCATGTTGCTGACCTACATCCACCTGGCCAATGCCCTACTCCCACCACATGCTCAAGCACAGACATTGCATGGTCGAGTAGTGACAATGTCTCACCCCACTGTCTATCCATGACATCGGCAAGATGACGTATGGCATCAAAAATGCCGTGGAGGTCATCACACATGGCAGGAAGTGCTGTATTCATGACCCTGAGCATCTGTCTGGTGTAGCAGTCAGTACGCGCCTGTGCTTCCATGATGGACTTTAACATGCATCTGATGACACCTGCTGTGGCACTTGTGACAGGGGCTTGATGGGCAGTACTCCTCCATCGAGCACCCCTGTCGATCTGCCTGTGTGTGACCTTGCCTGATCTCTAGCTATGACTTGTGTCTACACTCACACTCACCATAGTCAACACACTAGCCTGTTCCATGCCACCACCCTCCACCTGTCTATTATCTGTGGCTGCTGGGGACTGGGTATGTGTGGGCATGCTGACTGTGTGCGGGGACATGGTGGGTGAAAGTGGGATACCAAACAATGGCACAGATTCAGGCCCTAACAACCCCACCTCTGCCTCACTATGACCACCATCATCATGGGAGTCCACTAAGACACTGACATCAGGTTGTGAGGGGAAGAGACACCAACCCCCATGTTCACCTGCAAGGGGAAGACAACATATATAATTTAATACCCTGCAGTATTATGTTTGCTGATATAAACACACACACACACACACACACACACACACACACACACACACACACACACACACACACACACACACACACACACACACACACACACACACACACACACACACACACACACACACACACACACACTCCTAGTACAGTCTGGCACAGCATTGACACATATGGGCCCTTCAGGTCAGACCTTATGGTAGTTCTGCTTGCCACAATCCATCTCTTTCACAGCTACTGTAAGGCCCACAACAAAGGGTGACAAATCCTACTTTGTGATGAGCCTATTAGCAGAATGGTAGTTGTGACCAAGACCAAGGCTATTGGAGTGAGCTATACAGCATCACCAAGTGCATATGCACATACTGTAAGAGCTGACTTACTGCTATACATACCACACACACTGACAAGGTGTAATGATATGTGATGATAACTGATGAAGGAACAATAGTATACACTATCACTGCAGTACCTACACAGTTCAGACTTACAGGGATTCATTTCAGACAGCATTGCAGGACAGTATACAATGCATACAGGAAACATGTAAAGTGCTAGGCGCATAGCCTCATAAGATGATACCAGGCTATTGGCCCTGATGTTCTCGTAAGCCTGTCCCAAACTTTCACCCATGTCCCTTCAAACCCAGCACCTGTTTCCCCTGTCCAGCTGGGACACACGCAGGATCCCAGGTGTGTCTTATCCATTTCCCATGCAGTCATCCAGCTTCTTCTTCAAGAGGGATATACACATATTCTGCTAGACATGGGGAGGGAGTGTATTTTGCAGACAGTGTATTGTGTGGGACACTACACTATCCCTCCAACAAGTACTATACATGACACAGACCAGGTGAGAGCCTTGCATGCATGTTGCATGAGTGGGGTTTGTCTTACAGATATTCAGAAATGACATCAAGGCTGGTTTGGAAATGGCCTTCTATGCCAGACATATGTCACCTATGATCAGTCTGTATGAGACTGAGTACAGGGACAGGGCTTTCAGCCTATCTGTATAGGATAGGTGTTGCAGACTGTGGATTTGCCTGGTCAGGAACCTCTGTGGTCCCTGCAATGGCTGCATTTTCTTGGCAAGGTACATGCCAAAGGAGCCGTTATATTTGGAAATGCATCTGATAAGGGTGGAGTGCAGGGATATTGTGGCCTCCTGTTTCCTGGATGACATACCCATATTTGTGAGGTGGGCCATGTAGACAGCCTTACATACAATGGTGCACACATGGTGGGAAATTGTCAGTTTGCTGCCAACTTTGGTGCACAAGTCACCTCACACATGATTGCATGCTCAGTACATTATTACTGTCATAATTAGTGTGGATGACATCTGCCACAGCAGGGAGGGTGATGCATCTTCTTGCATTCAGTTTGCGGCAATGCTGCTTGCACCAGTCATTAATTTGGGTGAGGGCCTCTTGGAGGATCCTCACATCAGTAGGGGAATGTAAGACAGTGGCCAGCTTGTAAGCATCTATAAACCTGGTCAGCCACAGACCACTGCTTTTGTCTTTTACCTCAGGTACGTATATCTCAAACAGTAGAGGCCCCCAGACCGATTCTTGGGGTACACCGCTTTGTCAGACTCTACTACTAGAGGTGAGTTCCACTACTTTGACTGAGTGGGCACTGTCAATGAGCCAGTTAGCTACCCATTTGGTAACATACAGGTTGATGCCTAGCTGTGTAGGTGTATGTATCCTGGCTGCCTGGGGATTATTGTGAGAGAATTGGGCAAGGTGATGGTAGGCATTGTTCACCATCTTTCCCTTGTCCTTGTGTTTGTTGATGACTTCAGAAAAGTCGACCAAGTTTAACAGGCCTGATCTCCCTTTGAGAATACCAGCTCAAGCATTTTGAGGTCACCAATGCCATTGTTCATAATGTCTTTGATATTGCCTTCCATGCCCTTGCAGAGCAGGCTAGTTAGGCTGATGTGCATATGATAGGCTGGGTCAGTGGATTGCTCTGTCTTTGTGTATAGGGATGACAGTGCAGATGGGATGACACCGGTGCTCAGGCTTTGGTTGACTACAGTGTGTAATGGAGCTGAGAGCTCATGCCTGAGTTCAAGTAGGATGTAGCCAGGGATGGTATCAGGTCTATGGAGACCTCTATGCATTGCCTTTGAGAAGGCATTATGGACCTGCTTCCTAATGATAGGGGGGAGGTGCTGTGCATGCACATGTGTACCAATGGGGGACAGGGGGATGATGCTCACACTTCACCTGTCTGCAGCAGGTTGCCTATATCTATCATGTATTTGTATGTGGCGTTATTGACCACCACTGCAGAGCAGATTTGGGTGTTGCCTCTGGGATTGCAGACATATGTGTGGAAGGCCTAATGATTAGTCTTGATCAATGTGTCCAATTTGCACAATCCAAATATCCCAATCCAAAGATAGCCTTAAGATAATTAACCTGTGACCTAATTTGCTTGTTCAGACCAAAATGACATTGCTTCTAATAAGGCACCTGCTCTGTCTTGGCCCTGTCCAGCAATTATTTCCACTTATTATGGTATATGTGTATTGCTGCTGTCCACTACAGCCATTTACCCTACCTTGAGGGAGATTATGTTGTCCTCTCAGGTATTGCTGAGTCCATATAGCTATGTAGGTGCTCACATAGTATTGTGGTGTGGGCTTGGACACTACTGCTAGTGTCTGTGAAGCTACTTCTACCTGCTCTGAGGAGATTTATAGTCATTTGTGTAAAGTTTATTTTGTTTGACCCCGACAGGGGGCAGAGGAGATGGTGACCTGAACAGTGATGGCTAAGTGGTCAGATATTACCAAGGAGGATGCCCCTGTAGGAGTGCTACTGAGGCTACACATGTTGGTTAGGACCAGGTACAGGATATTTCCACCTGTCGTAGGAGTGTTGACCAGCTGATCTACTGCATTGTCACTGACAAAGCTGCAGAATCTCTGTGCATTCATGTTCAGGTGGCATAGGTCATGTGCACTGTGTTTGGGTAGTTAAGGTCACCCAGGAGCAGGGTTGATGATTGAATCTTGACATATTCCAGCAAGTCCTGATATGTGTGTGGTTGGTGTCCAGAGTTATGGTTGGAGGTCTGTAGCTAGCTATGATTTCAGTATGTGTTTTGTCAGATGTTAACTGCACTCAGGATGTCTCCCGTGTGTCATAATGTTTGGCCAGCCTGGAAGTGTGTATGTGTATGATAATGCTTAACACTCCACCTCTTGTGGCTTTGCAGCCCTCCATTTGGTGTCTAAACATATGATGGGATGAGTAACCTGGCATGGTTAGTGTGCCCTCCATAGCTGAAAGCAGGTGTCAGTGACTGCACAGATGTCGGCATCCTACAGGACAAGGTACGCTTGCATTGACATGGGTTTCATGCTAAGATACCTAGCTCCTGTTAGAGCAAGACATCTGCACAAAGGCACACATCAGTGGTGGGCAAAGGCCAGAAAATAGTGACACTTTATGAGTCTAGCTGTAACGCACTTAGTTGCTCGCAAAGACAGTTTTGCATTCACAAGTCTACTCCACAAAATATGACATCTGACATTCAAATGTATGGTATTGTGTTATGTCTTTAATTTTTAAAGGGTTGCCAATGATGTGCCACAAGTGTATGAGGCATTGACTACAAATATAAGGCAGACATGTGGTCAGTCTGCAAAACTCTGGATAATTGACAGGTATGGGCTCAGTTATAACATACAGTTCAACACACACTTCTGTGCCTGTTGTTTACTATGCACATACCCTATACAAGTCTCTTACATTTGTAAGACAAGCATATGTATTATAGTAGCATTCACAGGTGACATATGAATATTTACAACATCCCAGGTAGCTGGCCTAGCAGTGTCACAGTCAGTATTGGACAACAGACACTCCATTAGTAGTCATACATGAGCTGACCTTTGCTAGGGTGACTCAGGGGCCAGAGCTGTGATCCATGTCACTGCAGACAGGGCAAGCAGGAATGGCCATAGGTGCTGGAGAGCAGATCTTGTTGCGACCTAGTTTTTAACTTCCTATTTCACATTATTGCATCCTCTTCTGCATTCCATTATAAGCTTAAGTGATTACCATACCTGTCATAGTGCTGAAGAGTTCCTCAGAATAATGCAAATGTTTAGGTTTGTGTAGCTGCAGTCTGTCTTTGTGTAGATGGGCTCAGACCTGTTTTGCATAGGCAACAGCTTGCTTACTGTAGGTAATGCTCATAAGCAGGTGATGGCCTATGCACCAATCAGTTCTCTCACTTGCTACTTGCATCCAGAGAAGCTGTGTTGTCTTTTCATTAGCCAATGCCATAGCAACACAGTGCTATAATTAAGTCCTTCATGTGTGCCTTGCCCCTCTTCCTTGCCTGTGTGAAGAATATTATGGAGGTGTGGGGGCTACAGCTTCACAGATGGTAGGTGGAAATACCTCTCAGACAAGACATGTGGAGACAGCCCAACAACATGAGGGACAAAGCTCCAGAATTGGGTACAGATTGTAAGTAAGTATTGCTGTTATACACATAGAAGATTGCTAGATTAACAGGGTTTGTCTGGACATGCATTTTCTGCATGACTTGAAATCTGATAGTGATATGTCTCTGACATACCTCTCAACTGTCCAGATGTCCACAGACTGCTCAAAGGTTTGCCTGTTATGTTTGGTATGTTCCTTAGACAATTTGTTATTAAGGAATCAGTGGTATAATATGAGGATTGTAGTCAATAAATGTTGACATCTATTTGTGTTTCAGACATCATATCCTTCAGGGATGTTATGTTATAACAAACCTTATAACGCCAGAACTGTTTCAGTTTATAACACCATTATGTGAGATATGTCCCTCTTTTTGGCCCTCTGTCCCCCAAATATGTCAGGTTTTCTTCAGATGTCTTGCAGTAAGAGGTTCAGAGGTACGGTATATCATTATTTAGTGACTGCACTCCTGATATCATCCCAGTGACTTAGCAGACTCCCAGAAGTGGTATGCAGAAGTGGCTATAAATATGGTCCTACACCCTGGACAATCTGTGGAAATCTGTACAGTTGAGAGTTATGTATGTCTGACCATTGTTAACAGACTGCCAAGGTTATGTAGCAGTGTTGTGTGTAAATGTTTATTTGGCTGAGTAGGGACAGTAGCAGATGTGAGTGTCATAGATCCTTTTTCTATCTGACTGTGCATGCTGCTACAGCTGCTGATGGTCTATCAGGTGTATATGTTTGTAGGGGCAGACTGAAAAATGTCCTGTAACACCTCAGGATTCTCAGTAGTCTGTGAGTCGGGGCAGTATTTGTTGGTGTAATGTGTAACTGGCAATCAGGATATGTTTGTTCAAGCAGTCATTATACTCTAGAGTTAATTTTGGGACCTGGTATTTTGCTGTGACTGTGGTGCAAATGGTTGTGGGTGGACAATTTCCCACCAGCATCTGCTTTTCCCTACAATTACATCCCTGTAGTGCATGATATATTTGCAAATACATGGGTAATTCTGTGGTTCAGAAGTTGTTGGGTGAAATGGTTGGCATTTCTCAGTTTTTTTTCTCTTCTGTTACATGACTGTAAGCATACCTCTCCACTGTCCAGATGCTTGGCTCACATGTTAGGTCTGTTCCACATAACAGTTGTGGGTTTCAGACAAATCACCCCACAAGGAGGCAACATACATTGGTAGGGTAATGTCAGTGTTGACTGATTTATGTTACTGGACATGGGGGCGAAATGTTGAGCTATGTATGGAGCAATGATTTTTTTGTAGGACAGATGTCCTTTTTTTAAGGTAAGAGTGGGATGTTGGGGAAGGGCTGTAGGTATGTTTGGGGAGGTAGGTTGGGAAGAACAGGTTGCATTCACAGACAGACAAGACACATGAGACTGCAGACAGGGGCAGTATATGACACAAGAGGGGGGTGAACACCTTGGATGGGGAGAGTGGTTGGGAATCAGAGGCCCATGAGCACAGTGGAACTGAGGTCCCCACCCATGGGCAGTCACCACTGCACCTTCATGGCCCCAAAGGTGGCTGTGCTGGGGGCTGGACAACAGGGGCAGCCTGCCCCTCCAGGTGCATCAGGTGGCCCTCCATCTGGTGCAGACGTCCATCCAACTCGGAGTAGATGACATTGCACACCATACCCTGGAACTTGTGGCGGGTGACAGGCTCCTCTCAGCGCCCGTGCTTAGGAGGGGATGGGCCCCATCCCCTTAGGTGGTTCCACCCAAAGGTGGTGCAGGTCTAGCAGATGAGGAAGTTCCAGGTTGGGTTCCAGACTTGCTGTTGCCCAGTACCACGGCCAGATGGGACGGGACAGGCAGATCCTCCGGGATCTGCCTTCCCAAATGTACTATGGTGTTGAGGTTATCCAAGATATATTGGTTAGACATGAACAAAACATTTTAAAATTAGCTATAACAGCATGCATGGGTGTTCCAATTAACACAAACCAACAGATTTGATACAGTTGCATAGCAGACAGAACACATATATAAATGGAACAACAGTAAGCATGTCAACAGCATGCAAGTTACATTGACTGCAACAGGCCAACAATAATACTATTTGAACAAGGTATATTAATATGCAACCAATTAAATATATGAACAATAATAGAACACATGTCCCTACAATAGGTTTTGAGAACAACATACCCGTCGTATATGAATAATTATTACTGAAGCAGATGAGGGGTGGGTGGAGAGAACAAATTCCATTAACAACTGTATAGGCTTCCATTTTTCGCAACTGTACTACTCAGTACTCTACAATTCTGCCCTCACTTTACCTCTACCTATGGCCCATAGCTTCTGTAGCATATACATACCCATTAGACTGTCAGCCTGTAATGGTGTGGGGCAGACTGGGAGGACAATGGCTACATTACTGGAGGGGCTTGTACATGTCAGGGCTATACAGTTGACAGAGAAGGGGTACCTTGCACTGATGTTGTGTTAGTCTGTTACTGGCATACTTCCCTGGATTCCTACCTGTGTTCAAGGTTATTGGCAGCAGTGACCACTAGCCGTGACAGCATGACACTTGAGGGACATGTATCAGGGAGTGTCATGGTGTATGTACCTATCCTGCAGTCATTTGTAGGCATATGAGTTTGGACAGTGGAACAGTTGTACACTGTGTATTAGTCTACCCTTCATACAGGTACTACACGCATTTCTTTACCTGTAAGACCTGCTGAGAAAATATCTGTTGACACTTTCTGACTGTTTCTACACATAGTCAGGATTTCTTTATTGTATATATGTGCACATCTCAGTACCACTCCCTGGATTCAAACCATGTCTGGGTGTGCTAAAATGAACAACAGGGCTATTGTCCATCACACTGAGCTCCTGGGAAACTGATATCTCTTGCTTGACTAATTTCTGCCTAATACCCTCTGGCTTGACAGTCTGGCCTTGTAATCCTGACATTCATGCATGACAGATAGTTATTGTACTGTGTATTAATCCTTTGAAATGATAATATCTCGAAAGCAAAGGTTAACACAAGAATGCAATACTGCAGGGGACACATTATAATACTGTAGATATTACTATTCAGGGTTCAAAACTTAGTGCATACAGTATTTCATATTTTGTTTATATTGTGCTTTACAGCTCCACATTCTACTGTTTTACATACTAGCTGGTTCTCAGAACAGCCTCAGTTACTTCATGCTGTCAGTGCCATATTTGCTGTGATGAACCTGTACACATTCTATTTCTATGACAACATACCAGAGTAAACACAGCAGTTTGTGTTATACATCTTTATTACAGTGAAATGACACTTTTATTAATGCAAAGCCTGTGGATCAATATTAGTGTGACAAATGTCATTTATTCATTAGACACAGTACACATTATTCCTACTGGCAGTAAACAATGTACTCCTTCTACTTTATGCCACTATATACTGCAATTTAGATCTGTACTCTCCAGCCTGCCGATGCATCCATATCACTCTGTCTGCATGGACTTCAGTGTTACTAGCCCTCTCTGCTGCAGCTGTAGGGGTAAAAAACAAACATTATGCATGCCTGTCTATCACATACTCAGGCTAGAATCTGGAACACCTATATCTGTGATACTTACAAACTGCTAGAGCATGGTTTTCCCGAGCTTCTTGGATCCATTGAGCCAAAAGCACTCTGTTTTAGGTTGGCATAGTGATGCCGTACCTGCTCTCCAGTTTGGGGATACCAGTGGCACTGGTGAGGTCATGTGCCAGACATTCCCAGGCCTCCACTTTATACTGCGAGCCCTGGTACTGGCCTTGCAGCAGTCTGTCATCATGGTTTGATATGAGGAGCCCAGCCATGACCCTGGACTCCAAAATGCCCCAGCGCTGCACTCTAAAGCATGAGCACTCTCCAACTCCTGACATGGTTCCTGCAGAGATCAGACTACAACAGGTTCTGGCTGTATTCCCACCTGTGTGGTTTAAATTAGGCCATATTCCCACCCTTTGTTGTCATTGGATCATTTTGAAAATGCTAAGCTCAGCTAAGCAATCCACAAATCTGCTAAGCTGGGTTGAGCAATGCTTAAAGGGGTAATTGCTGAGCACTGCTTAACAGTGCACAAATCCACTTAGCTGAGCTGACTGTTGCTTTGTATTTAAGTCAAACCAATGCTTAAACTGGCTAAGCAGAGCTGACCACTGCTAACCATTGCTCACTTTTCATTTTAAAAAATATCGTAATTATGACTTTATTTATCATTACTGACATATTATTAAGTGTATATGATTTACTTTACATGACGTCCTTCTATGTACTTTCATTACATTACCTTGGGGTTTAACTATACTGTATGGGACACTTGTGTATACATGGGTGATTTCACATGTTATATGCACTCACACTTACATTTTGAACAAGCTATACTAACCTGGTTAACAAATATTAATTGCTACATAATTTAAAACAAAAACAGATAATTTTAACAATGCTTTCCCCATGTAAAAATAAAGTGTCTATCTTGGTACTTGAACTATGAATGCCTGACTACAAAGCCGTGACTCTAACCACTATGCTATCTTGTCATTAGGATTTTAGCTGTATATTTGTATTTATCTCCTATGGGATGTTTAAGCAATGCTGAGCAGATGGCTATAATGCGCAAACCCACTCAGCTATGCTTAAACATACCTCAGAATGAAAAAAAAGGAATTTCATAACATCACTTTAATGACATGTCAATACTCCTTGTAAATCACAGTAAGGCAATTGTAAGGGGACAAATAGGAACACATTTTAAATATTATTCTTACAAACTTAGAAAGTTGATAGACTAAAGGTTTGACATTAGCCGATTCTTTAATCCTTGAAAGGAGAGAATTGGTTTGGCAATTAAGACTAGATGCCTGCCATTATCCGGGCATAAATGATAGACTATCCATAACATGTATATTGAAACTTAAAAGTCTAACTAGTTAGTTTTTAGGGGTGTTAATTGATTTCCAATATGATACAATTTTATACCCTTATATTTTTATACGTATAACAGGTTAAGAGGACAGTTCCATATATAGACAAATAGGATATTTATACACCACGTGTTTTTATTAACAGTTTTTTGTAGCAGTTCTTGCAGTCAGTAGCAGTGTAGATTAATAGACACCTAGGGTGATTGATGGGTTATTTATATATATATATATATATATATATATATATATATATATATATATATATATATCCATATATTTCTATTTTTATTTTTTACTTCTATTCATTTTACTACTTTATATATAAAAAAACGTTTTAACATATTCCTTCACATCTAATATTATGTTTGTTATATATAAACTTAGGAACATTTATTTGTTCCACATGTTTTTGCCCATTTTTAGATTTTTTCAATTATTAATGTAATATTTTTAAACATTTAAATGATTTCCAAATGTATTGAAAGATATATTGTATATATAAAAAAATATATTTTCTTATATATAGATGTGAGGATACTTAAGGGGTGGTGCCTGAGTAATGTTGTTTCTGTTTTATCATCTGTTAGAGTCTTCTGAAGAAGTTGGTGTATTTTTTACCGACGAAAAGCTTGTGAAAAGCTTAAATCTAATAAAGTCTACACTTTTCGCATTTTCATTGTTCAGAGATTCATTTAATAGTTCCTGTTATAGTTCCTATGGCATGGAAGGAGTGTTGTGCATCTCTTTGCCTTTTCAGTGTGTTTGTATTATTCTGGTTTGTAAACCTGTTATTCTTTCAACTTGCCAGGTTTGTATGAGCAATATTTAAAAAGTGTCCCTATTTTTGGCCTTTTGTTCCCCCCATTATTTATGGCTTTGTACATATTTCTTGCTCTAGGAGGTTGAGAGGTATGTAAGGCAGGCATCTGGGCATTCTGTGAAAACCTGTACAGGTGAGGGGTATGGCCGTATGGCTCTTTCACAATGCAGGAGGTGTGTGACAGCACCTGTCATACACCCCCTGCATTGCTTCCTATTGTAATAGCTGCTTTCAGTGTCCCCAGACACTGAAAGCACTTGCAAAGTGCGGTATGGCAATTTGACAATGCTGCGGGTGTGTGACAGCACCTGTCACACACCCCCTGCATTGCTTCCTATCCAGACTTCCTGCTTTCAGTGTCCACAGACATTGAAAGCACTTGCAAAGTGCCGTACAACACTTTGACAATGCAGGGGGTATGTGACAGAACCTGTCACACACCCCCTGCATTACTTTCTTGATCCCCTATCTATTTCAGTGTCCACAGACACTGTTTTACTATTTTATTTGATTTCAGTGTCTGCGGACACTGAAAATCTTTTAAAAAGTGCCATATGGCACTTTCTGAGTGCAGGGGGCATGTTAGATGTGTGTGCACTACTTAAACACGTCCCCTGCACTCAGTAGTGTTTGTGTCCATTTAGCCTTAGCAGCAGTGCGCCTTCATGAATATGCAAGGTGCACTGCTGTTAAAGCTCAGGGGAAACGGACATGGTTCACTCCGTGCAGGAATAGCACTATTCCTGCATGGAGTTGATTGAATCCCAAGGCATGTCTCTGACTTCTACTCCCATTTAAATAGGTGTATTGATAATGCACTTCCTTAGCAGCACCAAATATGAGAAATTTAAAAACAAACCCCTGTGGTGAAATACCCATGTAAACAAATTATATAACAACAGAAAGAAACTGCTCATTCTACCTACCTTAAGAGCACACAAACTAACAAAAAAGCTTAAGAAACCATTAGGAATCTCAAATAATAATAATTACTATAAATCTTTTTTCAACTATGTCAGGAAGTTAAGAAGTATCACCCAACAATCTTCAGTACTAGTCCAAAATAATTCTACTTTCTCTGATCAAGATAATGTCCTAGCTAACAAATTCAGTATAAATTGTACTCCTCCCACAGTTATATCTATTCTACAGGTTCCTCATTCCCAGACCCCCCTTTAATTACTATGGAACTATTTCTATCATCCATCTCAAAAATCTAAGAATAATTCATCCATGGGCCCTGATAATATACCAGACTGTCTGGTTATCGGTACCAAATATAGCATTTCTGAACTCCTACTTAACCTCTGTAATCCAAGCCTCAACACTGGCTGCACTTTTGAAGCCTAGAAAATAGCCATTGTAATGCCATTGCACAAGGGAGGCCCAGTTAAAGACCCTAATAAATATAGACCTATTAGTCTCACTAGCCCCATATGTTAAGCATGGGAGCACATTATCTCAGACATCATTAATCCGGAGAATGAAAATCCTTTAACCATAGACCCTTATCAATTTGTCTTTGTCAAAGGAAGGTCCTGCTCTTTAACCTCATTAATTTCTTTGAAAAATGAACTCAGGCAGTGGATAGTGATTATGCAGTGCATACAGCATATCTAGACCTGGCTAAGGCCTTTGGCACTATATCCCCATGCAGGCATTATTGATAAACCTGTAAATCTGAACAGAAATCATTATATTGTGTGGTGGACAGTAACTGGTTGTCTAATAGAACCTACGTGGTTAGAGTCACAGGTACCACTTCTGAAACCAAAAAGGTTACCAGTGATCTACCACAGGTCTCAGCTTTGAGCCCTCTCCTATATGGCATATATTTCTCAGACCTTCAGGCCAGCACTCCTGGACTATGGTTAACTTGCTCTGCAGACAACTGTAAATTGTGTGTTGTTTAATCTTCAGCTGATTCACAATTGCTCCAATTTGGGTTAAATGATGTTAACAACTGGTATAAGAACAATGGTCTCAAAATAAATGTAGAAAATGTAGTGCAGCACATTTGGTAAACAAGAAAGTTTAGCTTACCATACAGGTGATGCACCCCTCTAATCAGGCACTGTTGTAAGGGATATAGGTACGCTTGTTGATAATTTATTTTCATTTAACCATCATGTCTCCATGGTAGTTCAGAAAGCCTTTTATCTTATCATCTTATTTCCAAAGCTATCTTCAGTAGATCCAGAGAAGTGTCAATTCTGAGTTACCCATAAATTATCAAGTACATTATTGAATATAATACACCTTTTGGCATGTATTTGTCTAAACATATCACACAACTTGAGAGACCTGAGAGATTCATAACAAAACAAATCAGTGACCTCAAAAGTTTTAGTTATCAGGAGAGACTGGCAGCCCTTTCTCTGTACTCAGTCTCTTACAGACTCCTCTGTGGAGATCTATGTCTAGTCTTTCAGGCTATTAGAGATCCAACCCCATTTGTCCTCCTATTACTTCACAGAACAAATGGTACCTCAAATACCTGGTTAACAGAACTAAACCTTCATAAACAGATAACTAAGAAACGTTGGCATTATAGATTCATATCTCAACATATCCCTAAGCAATGGGACACATTTTCTCTACCTATCAAGCAAAGTATCATCTCTGCCACCTTCAAATTAAATCTTTATATTTAGATGAGCAGCCTGAAATTCTCTCGTCCTACCCTCCTTGAAGCTAGAAAGAACTTTTTAACAAGGTTTTTGACTAGGCATGGTCAGCAGACTGATTCCTAGTACTTACCTATGAAGAACCTATAAACAGATAATGCTCCAGAATAGAAAATGGGGGTACCGCCATTGTATGTTTCTCATCCGGTTATATATACATGTGTATGAATTGGTAGTCAGTTTCATTAATGTTTCTAGAATAGAGAAATGCTAAATACAGTCCAAAGCTCTCAGAAAGATCCAGATATACAATATGAAGTGTTACATATTCAACCAATGTGTAAATTATATCATTGCAAAACTTCAGCACACAAGCTGTACCAGTAGTAAAGCTATGTTGGTTAAGCTAATAGCCCAGACACAGATTCGACAGCAGCATTGTAATATTGTAACACCATCTAAAAGTTCTTTCCTATATTGCAAGTAAGGCTAATAGGCCTGTATCCATACACAGTGCTAGCATTATTTCCCTTTGAGACTTGTACAACTACTACTTCCCTTCACACATATCAGGGACATGGTAGTGCAATAAAGACTTCTGAAATAAAATAAGTAAGCCATACACAGATAGAGCTTCTGATCTTGTTTATAAAAAGCCATTTAACTCATCAAGCCCCGTTGTCAAACCTGATCTAATTCTCTTTAATGTCTGGGATACCATTTATTTAATTACCAATGGATTTGAATGCTGGCCAGCCATTAATGGAAGGGATACCATATTATCTATATACTTCTACTCAGGGGAAAAAAGCTTTTACACAGTAATTCTGCTATGTTCTTAACATGGTCATTAATGGTATTATCATTCTTAAGGGAGAGATTTTTCTATAGCCCCTTTGCATGACTTCTCACATTTAAAGATTTTCTTTTTTATTATCTACTGTATGTACAGCTACATTGTTTCATGTTTATCCTTAGCAAGCCATAATTTCTTACTCGGCGGACATTTTACTTTCATATGTCTTTCTATGTTACTCATTGAAGGTAATTCTCTAAAATTTTCCAGTAGTGATGTTTCATTTCTATCAATTTTTAACTGAATTCCCACAGCATTCAAGACTTAATTTCCTTAAGGCATTTACCTTATAGCATATATGAATACTATTTTCAATAATTTCTTCGGCTTTCTTGCAAAGCTTTCCCCATGGATGAAAAGTATCATTGATTTGTTGATAATGTCCCCAGGTCCATTCTAATAATTCAATGAGAATTTTGATGTAATCAGTGAATACAACATTTGTACATAATTTTCTGACATTTTCTTAAGCATCCTGTATTTCCTAGGTAGCACTGAAATGTTTTGCTTTACTACATTCTAAGCAAATTTCAGTATTTAATAACCTAAGGCATTCATTAACCCATACAATAGCCTAATACGTTCATCTACTATCTGATGGTAAACATCAATCAAAGCTTTAACCAATAAAAATTTATCTTTAGACTTCGAGAGCATGATGCCCCTGAACAATGTTTTGGAGAATATAGGTCTCCAGCTAGTTAAGCTACTTTACTATTA
This sequence comes from Protopterus annectens, assembly GCF_019279795.1. Classification (NCBI taxonomy): domain Eukaryota; kingdom Metazoa; phylum Chordata; order Ceratodontiformes; family Protopteridae; genus Protopterus; species Protopterus annectens. The sequence goes on along the minus strand of NC_056746.1, from coordinate 1,555,471,733 downwards.
AAGTCATTATGCATTTCTCTATAATGTTTGCACTGTAATTTACTAAAGCTGAGCTCTTTCAGAAACTAACAATGCCCAGTGATTGCTGATCAGTATTAAAATTAACAGTAATAATTTCTACTTTTTGATTGTTTATAGTTACCGAGGATCCCAGACAAAGACAAATAACTGGTACCAGAACCATGGCCTAAAGCACAATGCAAAAAAATGCATAATTCTACACTTTGAGAAGATGAACACCCCTGCAAACTGCAACATTGCTGACCATCCCTGCAAATTACTACATTGATAACACTCCCCGAAGAGAATACCCAGTGGTAAGGGACTTGGGAACGTGGGTAGACAGTAATCTGTACTTTGATCACCATGCACCCATGGTAGTGAAAAAATCCTTCTATGGGGCATAACTTATAAGTAAGGGCATGGCATCCAGATCTAAGCAGATCTTATACCCACTATATTCAGTGCTCATTAGACCAATAACCGCATATAATGTACTTTTCAGCATGTACTTGACCAGGCATTTGCAATAGCTGGAGCAGCCAGAGAAGTTCCTCACTAAAAGAATACAGGGTGCAAATAATGTCTTATGCAGACCACCTCAATGCCTTGTTCCTGTACTTGGTCTCTTACACACTACTGAGGGGTGATCCATGCCTAACTTACAAGGCATTCTCAGATCCAGCTCTGATGGATCTGCTACACAGTCACAAAACAAACATCAATAGAATTACCCAATCTAAGGATCTAAACTTCATTTGTGACATAAACAAAACATGTTGGAGGGACGGGCATGTGTTTCAGAGATTTATCCTTCTCTGGAACAGACTCCCCATCCATGTAAAACACAGCTCTTCCGTAAGCCTGTTCAAATGAAGTTTGGACCAATGAATGGGAAATTGCAAATTCACCCTTTATGGAGAGGTACAGTTTTTAGATGCAGGCATATGCCAAAGCTGTTCTAGCTCTGGGGTATAAATGGTTAGGATTAAAAAGGCACTAGGGCTATTACCTAGAAACCTCCTATAATCATTTCATCCTGTAATAATTATGAGAATAGCAAATCCACCTGAGTGTTTTACCCTATAGTTATGAGACCCTTGAAAACCTTGTATAAATATGGAATAGTGCTTGGACCAAGCCATATTTCACTAACTATGATGACATTGTATTTTCCAACATAAGCTCTGCACTGTAGTTCTAAGAATTTCTTGTTGCGGTTTATTACAGTAGTTGTAAATTGGATTAACACCATTTCTCTTATAAAGGTTTCAGGATTAGCTGGCATTGATCTAGAAATGATTCCATTATTTTTGGGTATACTTTGCCAAAATGTAATTACCTCAGTGATTAAGGTGAAATTATCTCTTATAAGCAAATGTATTTTTGAAAATGTTAACAAAGGTAAATGCATTTCACACTGTGATGCCTGTGCACTGGCCCAGCAATCAAGGAGCCTCAATCCTCACCACTAACACCAGTGAGGGACGTCCACACTGGGAAGGATAACAAATACACACACAGTAAAGAACTATTTCCCTTAAGTGCACACAGAGATCACAGTCAGTCTGGGGCTGGTTTCTCCCTTTCTCTCCAGATCCCCAATAAGACTCCCCACTGGCACAGTTATAGAGTGGGGTCCTTAGCCAGGGTCACAAGCCAAGTCCTCCTAGAACTGTCTCTGTCCAACCAGTGCTTCGTGTCCCTGCCCAAGGAGCTGAAACACACATATACACTTTGAGATATGATTTATATACAATCACACAGACACTCCTGGGGAAGGCTGGCACAGGTTCGCAAGCTGTGCCCCTTCTGTCCAGGCTATAAGATAGTAATCAATACCACCAAGACCCTTACTTATCAGCTACTAAAAAGACCCTTACTAAAGGGTGTCCAATTATTACTGTGCAACATTATTATCAAAATGGTAAGTGTAACTGAACAGCAAGGCTTATTGGGGTGGTTTAGTACAGTATCACTATATACATGCAATGTACTCTAGAGTTTAAATTATCGCTGCATAAAACAGCCACAGCTGAAAGGTTTAAAAATATTTAATAATAGAATAAAAGAACACAAGACAATACTTCTTGCTACACAGTGCTAGTCAAGAGTACAGAGATCACAGGAAAATGCATAAAATAATACAGTAGAATAGTTCTGACATCAATACAGAAAACAACTAGTCTAATCTTCTTATTTCCTAGCTATTTCTAAGAGCAAACACAGTTCTAAAATAAACTTACATATAGGGCAAGACAGTGCTGGTGAAGGATGTTCTGAAGACAAATGCAAAATGCTCTGAGTATCGCTGTCCTTAAATTGATAGCACAGTACTACTGACTCATTTCAGATTACATCATTTTTTCTCTGGTTCACAGGCTAACAAAAACTCAGAGTTTAGCAGCCCTTTTGATCTTGCACCTGGTCAGGAAGGTACAGCAATAAAAGACATTATACATGCAAAGTCTAGCAATTTAATCTGGTCTCAAAACAATAGCAAGAATTCCTTCATCCAGACATCTCGGCTCCGAGTTTTGAGATTAAGCAATTATACAATGCTTGACTTATCAGCTTTCCTCCAGCAGAGTGGAAAGTGGTTACATTTTTGAAGTTCAACATTTAACAAGGAGAACAAGCATGTGGCATACATTAATATTTACAAATAACATAATTATCTACAAAATCCTATCTAGCTAGGCTGGCAGCCTTCACATATCTTCACACACACCATCAAGTATACACAGACACATCAGTTCACTGTTTAGGTGATTACCCTGCCAATACTTTTGCCCTGAAAGTACTATGATGGAGGGATACCTCTTAGTGCCCATTTGATTTGCCTTACATGTGTTTAAATGACTTTAAATGCATGATTTAATCAGCTCCCTTTCTTTCTCAGAAAAACCTCACTTGAATGTCTGCCCCGAAGTTTACATGCACTACTACCACATCTAGGTTCTAAATTAATTGCGTCTTTAATATCAAAAGTTTGACAACCAGTTGAGCTAGAAACTGTATTCCAATACGTTCTTATCACATATCTTCACCCTTTGAGCAGTCAATCCCCATTAACCAGCACCTGTTCACAGTTAAGTATCCAAGCAGCATCTAGTAGTTACAATAGGTTGTCCTCTTCACTAGGCCTAACGTCTTTTGAGTTATCATATGCAGACCTGTCCATGACCTCAGGAAAAGGGATGATACCTTCTGTACCTCCCTCCAAGGCCCTTTTCTGTTTCTTTTTCTTTTTATATCCTAACAAACAAATACAAGTACTACGCCTTACATCATCATTTTGCAGTAGCTTTTTGTCACTGGCATTCATGACTCCTGCCTATGTACTTGGTTCCCCAACCTGATTCAGTTGAATTGCATTTTTACTCACTTCTTCTGACTGTATCTCATTTAAGTCAATGCCAACTTCAATACCTAGTTCAAGCAGATCTACCTGAACAACAACTACAGTTGGAATGCTTTGCACTTTTAAAACTTAATCCTATTTTATCGGTTATAAACAATTATTACAACTTTTAGAATCTGTTGCAATCATTTCTTTCATCTTTGTAAAGATATTGCAAAAGTCACACTGAACAAGAAACTCTACATAGTAAGTTCTATTAGTAAAATGTATCCATTGTATGCATATCAACAGCCCTAGGCAGTGAATATTAAATTAATCAAAGGGTAAAATGCTGTTGAATAAGTTACAGTACTGAAAGGGGATGTAGATTGTCACTATTCTAGCAAATAATAAGCATAAAATGCTCACAGTTAATTAATATCCTTAAGGGGTTGACAAAAGGCTGCCTTTCTTACCAAGTGAGTAGCTTGTCATCTAAAAGTATGGGCTGTCAGTACTTTAGTGTCAAATTCAGATAAAAAAGCAAAGTCTGCTATGCTTTCCCCTGCATGGTAGTATGCACACTGCCATGCATATCCTCCAGAAGGCTACTGTCAAGTGTACATCCCCACCTCGCATGCAGTATTCCTGCTTCACTGAGGGCATCAGTGGCACAGACCAAACCACCTCCACCCTCTCAGGATGGGTAGCCAGTACTGTTTAATCACTCCATCCCTCCCGGGTCAGCACTCAGGCCACCAATCAGAACTCATGTGGGCTGTAATCAGCACTTCATCCCTCTACACCACAAACATAACCTGTTACAAACAAAATATTGTATATAGCACATGAAGTTACATCAAATACACAAATATACTACAAAGTATTATGTGTGTATCTTATTTTTTTCTTGAAGGATTACCTAAGATGCCTATGATATCTTGTTCTAACAGTGAATCCAGACATAGACTAGAAGCTGCTTTCAGAGTACAATATAAAAATACATCATATTTTGCAGGAAACAGAACTTTTAGTTACAGCCAGTGCAGCATATACAAACAGGTAAACAGACAGTAGTATATAAATGAATGTAATTTTAGGCTAATGGGAAGTTAGAGTTACATGACTGCCCCCATTTAAATTGACAAAGCAGCATAATCAGCAAAAATATGAATCCAGGTGCACATTCATGACTGAGATATACCCTGCCCGATGCCCTTGTCATTGAGTGTTTTCAAGGTGATGAGATAAACAGAATGTGGTAGCTGAAGTTATAGCATCCTTTGGGTCCAGTCAGGAAAAAAATGTGCTGAGAGGAGGTGTATTATTTGGGTAAACAGTACCTATTACAGACTATCAGTGAGGCTGTTCGGTAGGAAAGTTACTTGGCACTGGATCTCTAGGCAGTGCTATAAAAAAGAGGTTGCTCCAGTGCTGTAGAGAGGTAAAGCCCTGACTTTACTGACCTTACCAGTTGACCTGGGTTCGACTAGTGGCTCAGGTGACTGACGGAGAGGCAGTGTAGGGACAGGAATGTTCATCCTGATGGGAGGGAGATTACATGGATGGAGGCTGGGGGTGCTGCATTGAGCAGCATAGCGTGTGGAGATGTAAGGATGGTGAGCATGGCTGAGCATCTGGGGAGGCAGGGTGATATGGCATGTACATCCATTGCACCTCTCCTACTCATGCATCACCACATTACCACATCAGGAGGGGGGAGTGGCTGGTAGGTCAAAACTGGGAAAAAGTGGCAGAATGGTGACAGCCAAGATCTCCAGGATGATCTTAGGTTCCATGACTGTCCCTAGCTAAAATCAGAAATTAGTAGTAGCTAGTAGACTTGGCATGAATGTGGGGCACTGGGTAGAAAGGCTGTAGGATGATGCAGGGACCAAAAACAAAAACAAAAATGCTGTAAAAGGAGCACTATTTTTTCAATTAGCTATTTCCAACATGCAAAACAAAAATGAAAACACATATGCGAATTAAAGATCAGTCTTCCTTCTCCACTCACTGACAAAATGCACTGCATTAATGACTCGACAGTATGGTGCTGACCACATGCTACAGGACAGGATCATTATAAGATGATTTATCATACTCTGGGCTGATTGAACTAATGCTGGGACAGACCATCGCAGCATCAATAGTTGTTTGCTATGGACATGTCAGTTTCTACTGTGCAGATATCCCAGTTCTCATACTGGCATGATGTTTTATATCTCTGCTGTTCAGCTCCTGTGCAGTAGCTTAAGGTAGCTAAAGTCTATACAAAGGTAAATAGCACATTGGTTTATTTTAGATGTGCTAAGCAATCAGTAAAAGAAATTTGTCCAAGGATTTCAGCACTTCCTAGAGTCTGCCATACTACTAAATGAACCACAATGCAAGTAATATATCTAAAGGAACAGGGACTATTTACTGTGCAGATTCATGCTTCAGTATTGATACTACAATACTGCATGAGGGCATGCTGCACAGTGGAGGTGGCTTCCTTCTAACAGTACACTAAACCATGAGCCTATCCCTTGATAGTTCTAATGGATATGAAAAATCAATGGCACTTACGTTCATAGGTTCATAGCTGTTTACTAGGCTAATAACCAGAAGGGCCTTTTTAAGCCTAGCCATGCACCCCAGATCTCTGACAAGTTATGGTACTCATGATAAGTGTAAGCAGGGGCTTAGGAGATGAAAAATTTACAAGCAGGGGCCAGGGAGCTGAACCATTTACAGGTTACCTGTGTCAATTAGAGACATAGGTGCCTAGCCAGGGATTAATTTCCTGTTCCCCATCCAGGGAGGAACTCTGCTTCACATGACTGAGGAGCCTATTCCAGGGACAGGATAGTCTCTGAGATACATACCTGTCTATCCAGCAGGTCCTATTTATATGACAGCAAGATTTAACTCTTTAGAATGGGTAATTCTGGTGCTGTTTGTTTTGTGGATATGCAGGAGATCTATCAGAGTGGGATATGACAATGCCCCGTGTCAGGTATAGAACTCCCCTCAACAGCTAAGAGACAGAATGCCTAGTTAGGTACATACTAAAGAGGGCATTGTACAAAATGATGGTTATGATGAAAGTTGAATACAGTGGAACAATGACTTCCTTGGACCTAGATGCCATACCTTTGTTTATATGAACAGCAGAAATTACGCAGTGACTCAAGAAACATGTACACCACCCACTCTCCCACATGACACACTTTTCATGATTATAGGCATTCATTAGAAAGTATCACTATATACAGTGTCTTCCCTTTATAAAGCACGTTTAAGCATACTACTATCAAAAACTTCCAGCTCTGCTGCCCTGTAATCACAGTAAGACTTGTATCTTTGCTTATTGACGTTTCATAAACTGTTTAGGAATTTTGCCCTATGAAATGTGTGGTTGGTATAGCCTGGAGCTTTCTGAACAAGGCTAGATAATAATTGTCATGCTATAAATGTGTATAAAACCCATGAATCTTAAGTGCTACACAAAATGTATGTACAGCAAAACTATTCAGCAGAAAAATACCTTTCCATCTGGGAATGAAATAACCCTAAAGTAATTTATTTTTTTCCATTTTCAGTTTTAGTAGGAAAAAATATATATATTGTATATATATATATATATATATATATATATATATATATATATATGTGTGTGTGTGTGTGTGTGTGTGTGTGTGAGTAGGAAATGTATGTATATATATATATATATATATATATATATTTTTTTTTTTTTTTGTTTTCATCAAGATAGCCTTATTAATAAGTGCTGATGAGAAGAATATAACTTGTAGTACCAAATTAACATTTCACACACAAATAAAAAAGGCAGCAATGTCCTTTTGTATAAAACATAAATTTATAATGAAATATGCTCACCATTTTATTCACAGTAACCTGGTGAACCTATGATATAAATGAGAACAACAAAGAATCTAGAAAGCAAAATGCTTCAAGGAAGTGTTAGAAGTTACAGAGCAAAAGAAACACAATCTGTCCCATGGGGATGAGTGTGGTGAGTGCAAATTAGAAAGAAAATAATTTTCATAGCAGAGCAGACTAAAATCATTGATCTAAAAACAGGCAGTAACAACATTATACAAAGTCAGACATGCTTCAAAAAATTAAATCAAGACTAGGATAGGCAACTCTGTAAATCCTCTAGGAAAACTGCAATGATACGTTTTGCCAAACTATGAAATTAAGGCATACCAACTAAAACCAGTACAGTACTTTTCCTAGGAAAACATGAAGAAAAGATAAACCACAGAAAGAGGATGCACCTTTCAAAAACAGACATAAATCATTCTCGGAACACTAGCTGTTTCAAACATTACACAGCCTGGTGTAATGAATGTGATAACATGAAACAATTGTGAGAGAGACACACAAGGATGAAAATGGCAACTGTATGGTAGCATTTTGTTTGCTTTTTTTGTTTGTTTGTTTTTTTAGAAATCACAAGATGAAAAAGACTCCGTGCAAGAGTTAATCTAAAAACTCCAGCCACATAAATTAAAACTCTGTAAGAAATTAGGCAGCAGACTGAAAGTGAAATCAGGGAACAAAGGAAGGAAACAGCGTTAGGACGGTATGCCAAAATGTAAGTTATGTATTTACCATAATGTTAGATTTAGATGGTATCTGTTTGGACACTGGAGAACTGTGAACTGGTCTCCAAAGGCACAAACTCCAAGGCAACAACATAACGCCAGACAGCTCTAGCTTCTCCCCTTATCCCATAATACACTGCTGTGAAACTAACTCTCCAGATTGAGTGTAGCCATTTCAATATGAGAAGATATGAAAACCAAATAACCAAATGACTTGATGGTGTGGACACTTTAGGAAAATAGGTGTCAATTATAGCCTCTTGTCTTTTTCTAGGTTCCTCTGGATAGGGCAGTTTGGTCAGGACAGGTGGGCAGGATGTTTCAATGTCTTGAGAGATACCAACTAAATGTAACATTCTGGTAAGTACATAACTTATGTATTTAGGCTCGTCTGTCTGTACACTGGAAACCTGTGGACAGAATCTCCAGCAGGCCGTGGGAGGTACTAAGACAAAAAAATACCCCTAAGAATGGAAGCTGCAAAGAAGACTGCATCCAAACTGCAATGTTTCACAGAAGTATGTAAAATACACCAAGCAGCTTTTGCACAAACCTCTTTCAAAGGCAGATTTCAAAGGAAGGCCAGTGAAGTAGCCCAGGCCTTTACAGGCCGTACTGTTGGATTGATTAGCAGGGATTTGTTGCAGGAAGAATAACAAAATGTACTGCAACTAGAAAACCACTTTGATAGTGAAACTTTGATAGAGAGCTGAATCTCAGAAAAGGCCTAGCACTGCTTGCACTACTGCAGAAATTATGTCTGGGGGAAGGATGGGCAATTGTTTGACTGTGTTCAACTAGCAGCCTATGAATGTTAGAGACTGAGAAGGTTCTAGCTGGGAATTTGGTAGGTTGAATGAGATCCCCAAGAAAAGGTACTGGTATAGGTGGAGTAAGTAATATCTTCCCAAGATGAATTAAGATGAAGTTTTCCATTGTAGATGCAGTGATAAGCCATTCATCTAGGTAAAAAATATTTTGTTGCCCAATAGATGCATGTAGGTAGCAACTGTAGCCATGCACTTAATGAACACTTTTAGAGGGTGAGAGACTAAGGGACAAAGTTCTGAATTTGTAATGAGAGACTTCCACCTGGAAGCATTGGTATCTCCTGGGCAGCTTGATCATTTATATGTGTAGAAATGCATCATGGAGATCCAAAAACCTCATCTAATCTCCTGCCTACAAACACAGTAGGGTGGATTGCATTGTGACCAGCCTGTATGGCTCTTTCTTCGCATATTGATTTAGACAGCTGAGATCTAAAATTCAGCAAAGGTCTGGTTTCTTTCAGGACATCAAGAAGAAGCTAGAGTAATATGCAGGTCCTCTGTGGTCTAGTGGGACCTCCTGAATGTCTCTTTTCCTGAAAAGGAGAAGGTTCTCCACTAGGATGGCACTGCATGGTGGATGGCAAGGCATTTATTTAGGCAGTTCTATGAATGGTAACTAGTAGCCACTTGATACAATTTTCTTGATCGAACTGTTCTGTGTGATGACCAGCCATGCAAGGAGATGCAGGGAAATATGTTCTCTGATTGCATCCAGAAAAGGACAGTCAGGCAATGATATAGGGTTTATACTCACTGGACCCAGAGGAGATGGAATCCTTTTTGATCTGGACCATCACTGCATTTCTGGTTTTGGTTACCATAGAAATTCCCTCCACCATAGGAACTTCTGACAAACTACTGCTGGTGCTGGGGCTGTTGGCATTTACAAAACCATGTATTTTTGGCACCATTCTTGTTTCTTTGGAATCACTGTTGAACTGATAACTTGCCCTTCTGCTCACACTGTAGCAGCTTATTGTTGACATTCTGCCGAAGAAAAGAAGTCCCAATAAAAAAGGCATTGAGATAAGTTACCTTAAAGTGCTCTACAAAACCTGTAAGACAAAGCCAGGCCCAGTGTTGCATTGCGATGCCTTATCCCACTGACCTAGCTGTTCCATTTCCTGTGTCATTATACAGGTGCATGGACAGTGAAGTAATGCAGTTGATCGTGCCTATCTGGGTTTGCAAATGTTTTCAAAGATCACCAGGAGGCAGTTGTTTCAGAGTCTACATAGTTTTTCCCATGAAATCCATCTAAAACCTATCATATGTATCAAGTAGTTCCTCACCATGATAGAAAAACTTCCTGACATGTACAGACATTTCCCTAGCATAATCCATCCATTGGAACACCTTTATGGGAGGATGGATGGCTCGAGCATCTTCTGGGACCTCCTTTTTTGTGGCTGCTGAGACTACAATGAAATCCACAACAGTCATCTTATACCAATGGGGTTAATCCTTGGGGATCAGCAGCACTCTGACTGGTTTTCAAGGAATTGGTTCAATAGCATCCACACCTCTCTTCAGGCTTTGACACAGACCATGTGAGACGGCCGTGCCCTGGCCCAGCAATCAAGGAGCCTCAGTCCTCACCACTAACACCAGGGAGGGCGTCTCATATAAGAGGAAAGGATAACAAATATACACAGTAAAGTGCAATTTCCCTTAAGTGCACACAGAGATCACAGTCAATCTGGGGCTGGTTGCACCCTTGCTCCCTAGTTCCCCAATAAGACTCCCCACTGGCACAGCTATAGGGTCCAGATCTCAGCCTAGCTGGCAAGCTAACCTCTAGTACCCTTTCTGTCCCACCAGTGCTTTGTGTCCCTGCCCAGGTAGCTGACACACCAGACACACACTGAGATAAGTATTTATATAACTTCACAGACACTCCTGGGAAAGGATGACACAGATTCTCCAGCTGTGCCCCTTTACCCAGGCTATATGGTAGCAATTACTGCCATCACCAGCTAATACTTATCAGCTACCCAAAGGCCCTTAAAAGGATGTCCAATTATTACTGTATAATATTATTATCCAGTTGGTAATGTGACTAATCAGTCTAAGGCTTATTGGAAGGGCTTATTACAGGATCACTTATAAGCATGCAATGTACTCTAGAGCTTACTTATCTCTACACAAACCAGCCACAAGCAAAAGGTTTTAAAATATATAATAAAAAATAATGAAAACACAAGACAATACTACAACACCACAGCACTATTCAAGAGTTCAGAGATCACACAGAAACTTAAAACAATACAGTAGGAAAGTTCTGATATAACAGAAAAACACAAGTCTAATCTTTATAGTCCTAGCTATTTCTACAAGAAAACATACTTCTAAGATACTACTTACATAAAGAAGCATAAGGAAGTGCTGGGAGCTGGATATCAAGATCAAAAAGCTTACAGTCTCTCTCTGAACAATAGTTTTTAAACTCACTAACAAACATCTCTGCTGGGCCCTCCCAGATTACATTATTTTGACACTTAGGTTTTCCCAGTACACACATTACATCATTTTGACATTTAGTCTGGAGTTCCCAGGGCAAAAGGCTACATTATTTAACAATCTAACACCTGCTCAGGATACTACAACAATAAAAGACATTTCACATGTACACTCCAGCAACTATTCCTAAAGTTAAAACAATAAAAAGAATGTGTTTAGCCAGCCTCTTTGGTACCACTGTCTAGATCAAAAGGGTATACAAGACATACTTTTAACTTCAAAAAAACAGATGTGAAATGTTTGGCTTAGTTTTCCTTACAGCAGATGGCAATGTTGCTACAATCTTGAAGTTCACATTTTACATTGTTTTCTTTCATTTAAGAAAGAAGGCTGTATTTTACATTTATATTCACAAATGATAGAATTATGTATCAAATTCTATTTGACTAGGCTGGCAGCCTTCACCCCTTCTTCCCCAATCTTCACATCTCTCCCCCCCTGGAGAACTCAAGCTAGTTTTTCAAGTGACCCTTGATAAATGCAGCTTGAGAGGGTTAGGACTATCGGAGTGTACCTCACCCCATTCCCTGTCTTGAGAACCCATCTGCATTGGCATTGATAATCCCACTGCAGTGCTGCGCTGACATATCATTTGCTTGCAACCCGATGCTCCATCTTAGCAACTTGGCATTTTGCTGACTGGCTCTGTTTAACCATGTTAGAGGGTTGTGATCTGCCATTACAGTGAATTTTCTGCCATACAGATAAGGTTGAAGTTTTTGCAGTGCCCACACTATGGCTAGACATTTCTTTTCTATGGCTGCATAGCATTCCTCCCTGGGTTGGAGCCTATGACTGAGATAAACCACTGGGTGCTCTTTCCCCTCTGAAGAAATCTGGCTAAGTACAGCCCCCACCCCATGGTTTGAAGCATCCACTTGCACAACAAATTCTTTTCTGTAATCTGGACTAACACAGGGGGTCCTCCCCAAGCTTCTTTAAGCTTCTGAAATGCCTGATTACATGCTCGGGTCCACACTACCCTATATGGCCTGTTCTTCCTTGTCAGGTCTGTGAGTGGAGCAGCCATGGTACTATAACTAGGGATGAACTTTCTGTAGTACCCTACTGTTCCTAAGAATGCCCTCACCTGCTTTTTGGTAACAGGTGCAGGCCATGCCTAAATAGCTTCCACTTTGGCAGGTTTTGGCCTTATCTTACCACTCCCCACTCTATGTCCTAGGTAGGAGACCTCTGCCATACTCACCTGACATTTGCTCAGCTTAATGGTCAACCCTGCCCTCTGTAGTCTGCCCAGCACCTCCCTGACATGCCGAAGGTGCTCTGGCCAGGAATGGCTGTAGATGGCAATATTATCTAGGTAAGCAAGGGCAAATCCTCCTGCTTCTGCTAGGATATTATCCACCAACCTCTGGAAAGTTGCTGGGGCATTCTTCATCCCAAAGGGCATCTTTATGAACTCATACAAGTCAAAAGGAGTCACAAAGGCTGACTTCTCTCTAGCACTGGGAGTCAAAGGCACCTGCCAGTAACACTTGGTAATATCAATGGCTGTAAGATACTTAGCCTCACCCAGCTGCTCTAGGGCCTCATCTGTCCTAGTTATGGGGTAAGCATCTGACTGTGTGTGACTATTTAATGTCCTGTAATCCACACAGAAACTGGTGCTGCCATCTTTCTTTGGCAACAGCACCACTGGTGAGGCCCAGGGACTGTTAGACTCTTGAATCACCCCTAGTTCCAACATCTCTTGTACCTCTTCTCTCAGAGTCTGTTTGACTCTCTTAGGGACCCTATAAGGGGCATGCCTAATAGGCCTTTGGGATGCTGTACCCACCTGGTGCTGCACCAGGTGGGTGCACCCTGGTTTCCCAGTGAACATGCCCCCAAATTCCTGCAACACTGCTTGGATTTCTCAAACATGGTAGGAGATAGCTGCTGGGATATTGCTACCTCTTCCACTGAAGTGTCAGCTTGAGCCTCACTGAGGAGATCAGTCCCCAGATCTCTCTCAGACTCCTCCTGCAATCCACTGCAAATGCTCAGCACAAGGTCCTCCCTATCATGGTAAGGTTTCATCATGTTAACATGGTACAATTTGTGCTCCTGCCATCTGCCTAGCAGTTCCACTATGTAGTTAACATCACTTACCTTTCTTACCACCTTGTAGGGTCCCTCCCAAGCTGCTTGCAGTTTGTTGTGTATGACAGGAATGAGAACCATTACCTGCTGCCCCACAGCATACTCTCTAGCTTGAGCATTCCTGTCATACCACACCTTTTTCTGTTGTTGGGCTTCTGCCAGGTTCTCCTGGGCCAAACCCATGAGTTCCCTGAGCCTTATCATGAGGTTTAGGACATATGCCACAAAAGACTCCTTGTGAGACTCGTACTCACCTTCCCACTCATCTCGAATTAAATCTAGAGGTTCCCTCACCCTATGCCCATACAGCAACTCAAAGGGTGAAAAACCTGTGGATTCCTGGGGAACATCTCTGTAAGCAAACAACAGATGAGGCAAATATTCGTCCCACCCCCCTCTTAAACGGATCTGCACATGCCCATAGCATGGACTTGATTGTAGAGTTTAACCTCTCAACAAGACCAGTAGTCTAGGGATGGTAGGGGGTGGTCTTCATGTGACTGCACAGGACGTCGACAGACAAGCCAGCAGGTCTGACATGAAATTGGCACCTCGGTAGGTCAGTATTTCTTTTGGGAAACTTACCCTGCTGAAAATCTCTAACAAAGCATTTGTCACCTTCTATGCCTCAATGGAGGACAAAGCCACTGCCTGAGGGTATCGTGTAGCATAATCCACTACCACTAGGATATACTTTTTCCCTGTGGAAATTGGGGTACTCAGAGGCCCCACAATATCCATAGCTACCCTCTGAAATGGCTCCTCAATCACAGGCAAAGGCATCAAAGGAGCTCTCACCTTGTCTCCTGCCTTGCCTACCTTTTGCACTGCTCACAGGTCCTGCAGGACCCTGTTACATCTCTGGAAATTCCAGGCCAATCGAAGTTCTGCATAATGCGCCTCTTTGTACATCTTATGCCTATATGACCTGTAAAGGGAATATCATGTGCTATGGCTAGAAGCACCAGACGGTAGGCTCTAGGCACTACCAACTGCTGTACTCTCTCATCTTCTAGCCCTCTCTCAAGGGTCCACTCTCTGTATAGTAACCGTTTGTCCCAGTATACAGGTTCCCCCCTCCCTTGAGAATCAGGTGCCTCCCTAGCTACCTGCCTCAGGCCTTGCAATGTAGGGTCTGAGAGCTGAGTCTGTCTCAACACTCTCCTTGTAACCCTTCCCAGCTCCCCTTCCACAGGAAGTCTGGCATCTTCTACTGTCAGCCTGGGTACTACTACTCACCTTTACCTTTGTAGTTATCCTGTCCAATTGAGCATTAGTACCCACAAGCAGCTGTGGCTCACCTCCAGTCTCATTGCTACAGCGTAGCTCACTCCTTGAAGTAATCACCTCACCAGTCCTAGCTGCAAGTATGCAGTCCATCTGGGTCTCCCCCAGGCTACCAGACTCACATGCTTGCCTCCTAACATCACTGGGTGTAACTGCATAAGTGCATAATACTGCCTCATCCAAATCATTCCCTCTCAGGACATCTGCAGGATGATAGCTCCATGCCCCTGTTGTCTCAAGACAACCTACTATTGGCATTTTGCCTTTCCCACTTACTGTCTCCCTCACCTTTGGTTCCCCAACTTGCCTCCATGGACATCTGTATGCCCCATGGCCCCACTGGTTGCATTGAAAACATTTAACCCTAGCTCCTGGACGCGTACCTGGACTAGTGGCTTCCCCTGCTACTGGCAGATTCTGTTTGGGCAGTCTGTCCTGCCAACTATGGGTTCCTTTAGACCCATGAGCAGTACCGGGGGCCCCTGTCCTGTGCAGGGCTGTCCTGCTGGCCAGGTATAGGTCTCCCTTCTTTCCCAACTCATCTGAAGTAGCACATTGTCTATCAGCTAACCAGATCCTCATGTCCTCAGGCAAAGTGCTAAGGGCTTTTTCTCCCACCAAAACGTCTGCCAGCCCTTCAAAAGTGGTGACCTGACATCCACTCACCCAGCTATGAAAATAAGTGCTCAATTCAGCAAAATATTCACACACACTTTCATCTGCCTTGCGTCTATGCTCACAAAACTTTTTCCTATACATTTCAGGTGTTAGCTTAAAACATTCTAAAAGACATTTTTTACAGCAGTATAATCAAAACAGACAGAGTCAGGTATTTTTGATAAAAAGTTACAGCTTTCCCATGGAGTAAGGGGGTCAGGAACCATACCCAAAGCCTTTGGTAAACACTATATTGTTTGCATACCCTCTTAAACATATGAATGAATCTATCAAAATGATCCCCCTCTTTAAATTGCGGAAGAAATTTACCGACCTGTTGTGCTTCTGGGGTCCATTTCCCTCTCATGCTTCCTCTGATACTCCTTTTCTTTAGTTTCTGTCTCCAAATGCCTGGCCTCCAACTCAAGTCTCTTTAGCTCCAGCTGGATTTTTAAGTCCACTGCAGAAAGGTTGAGCTGTCCATTCTCAAAGGATATTTTATCTCCACTGCCAGTCTGATTGTCCTTCACAGAAAGGTTGAGCTGTCCAGACTCCGAGAATATTGTATCTCCACTGCCAGTCTGATTGTCCACCTGGATGCTGTTTTCTAATGCAGCTGTAACCAAGGCTGCAATTAGGTCTGTCCTAGTCAGGTTTACATGCACCAGTCCCCTAGCCTGGCACATCTCCACCAGCTGGCTCCTTGTCAGCTTTCCATACTCCTTTGCTGACATGCTGACTGCTCACCCTGACTAAGCTAACAAAAGAAATAAAACAATTGTGATCTGAACTCTGAGTATTCACTGCATGGCTGATTTAAAGTACAAAACACCTTCAGAGATCATTGTACATAAGCTACAGGATTCACTCTACCCACACCACTGCAAACCACAAGTGAGGATATCTTATCCCAATCACTGCCACCACAATGTGACAGCCTTGCCCTGGCCCAGCAATCAAGGAGTCTCAATCCTCACCACTAACACCAGGGTTATACCAGTCTCATATAAGAGGAATGGATAACAAATACACACAGTAAAGTGAAATTTCCCTTAAGTGCACACAGAGATCACAGTCAGTCTGGGGCTGGTTGCTCCCTTGCTCCCCAGGTCCCCAATAAGACTCCCCACTGGCACAGCTATAGGGTCCAGATCTCAGCCTAGCTCTCAAGCTAACCTCCAGTACCCTCTCTGTCCCACCAGTGCTTTGTGTCCCTGCCCAGGTAGCTGACACACCACACACACTTTGAGATAAGTATTTATACAACTTCACAGACACTCCTGGGAAAGGCTGACATAGATTCTCCAGCTGTGCCCCTTTACCCAGACTGTATGGTAGTAATTACTGCCACCACCAGCTAATACTTATCAGCTACCCAAAGGCACTTAAAAGGCTGTCTAATTATTACTGTGCAATATTATTATCCAATTGGTAATGTGACTAATCAGTCTAAGGCTTATTGGAAGGGTTTATTACAGGATCACTTATAAGCTTACTTATCTCTACACAAACCAGCCACAGGTAAAAGGTTTTACAATATTTAATAATAAATAATTAAAACACAAGACAATACTACTACACCACAGTGCTATTCAAGAGTTCAGAGATCATACAGAAACTTAAAACAATACAGTAGGAAAGTTCTGATATAACAGAAAAACACTTAAGTATAATCTTTATAGTCCTAGCTATTTCTACAAGAAAACATACTTCTAAGATGTTTTTTACATAAAGAAAGCATAAGGCAGTGCTGAGAGTTGGATATCAAGATCAAAATGCTTACAGTCTCTCTCTCTGCACAATAGTTTTTAAACTCACTAACAAACATGTCTGCTGGGCCCTTCCAGATTACATCATTTTGACACTTAGTTTTTCCCAGTGTACACATTACATCATTTTGACACTTAGTATGGAGTTCTCAGGCCAAAAGGCTACATTATTTAACAATCTAACACCTGCTCAGGAAGCTACAACAATAAAAGACATTTCACACGTACACTCCAGGAACTATTCCTTAAGTTAAAACAATAGAAAGAATGTGTTCAGCCAGCCTCTTCTGCACCACTATCTAGATCAAAAGGGTATACAAGACATAATTTTAACTTCAAAAGAACAGATGTGAAATGCTTGGCTTAGTTTTCCTTACAGCAGATGGCAATGTTGCTACAATCTTGAAGTTCACATTTTACAGTGTTTTCTTTCATTTAAGAAAGAAGGCTGGATTTTACATTTATATTCACAAATGATAGAATTATGTATCAAATTCTTTTTGACTAGGCTGACAGCCTTCACCCCTTCTTCCCCAATCTTCACACCATGTCTATGAGTTTATCAGGTTATAGTACTACCTAGGCTTCAGGGAATAAGAATACTTCCTTCAGGAGCTATTCTTTGAAACAGGTGGGGTCATTGGGTCAAGATCTCTTCTGCCTCTTCATTTTTAATATCTCAATGAATGTAGTGTCTTATGGAAGAGATTGTGTGGAGGCCCATTCCTCAGAAAGATCCATGTCTGGGAGGGGATCTCTAAAGGGGAGCCTAATTGCTTCTTCTTCCTAGTGCATATCCATTTTCTGGGATGGCTTGGTGGGGATTCATCTGAGCTGTCCCCAGGAGAAGGCAACCAATACCAGGAATGTCTAGAAGACATAACATTACTCTGCGCGAATACTGATACATAGCTAAAATGATTAGCTTCAGTAATTAGACAGTGAGGAACAGGCAGACTATGTGCCTGCTCATGCAGAAGGACCTGATAAGTGCCTGCTCATGCAGAAGGACCTGATCTGGTCATCTTGGCATCAAATCCATAAAAGTACCTGGAGTTGAAGCCATTGATGCAGACTACATTGATCTGAAAGTGAAGGAGGACTACCTCAGTGCCAACCATCGGCCATGATGACAACGGCACTGGTGCCACAAAACTGGGCTTCAACACAGGGAGGTTGAATGTCAAGAGTGCCAGCACTGACAGTGATCCTGAAGGATTCAGTTCTGGAGTCAACAGCAAACAACTCTTGACACTGACCTTCTTGGGCTTAGTGGGAATCAGCACTAACAGTATCAGAGCTGACACCCCTGCTGAAACCAGGGGCATTGACACCAAGGAAACAGCATCTTGTGGAACCAAGAACACTGGTACAGGATATCTGGTTGGTTCTAGAATCTTCACTGCCAAACCTGGGCATGGGGTAGAAACAATGATACATTGAAGGGGCCAAGACAACACCAAACTGAAGATGCACCCTCATGAAAGCAGATATCACCATGTCCCAGTCCAACTACATGGGGATCTAGAGAGACCTAGTGGAGTGATATGAGATAGGAAGACAAGAAATTAAACAACTCTTTATCTGAGGAGAGTCTCCCTAGTGTTTTCCTCAGAACAGGATCCATTGGTCCCAAGGAACTCTGATGAAGAGATGTGGTGAGTCATGAAAGAGCAGAAAGAACAGAAAACCACAGAAGAGGAGAAGCTGAAGCAGTTACCCAGGGAACTTTGGCCAGAGACAGATTTATCTAAAATGGAAGGCTCAGATTCTGCCAGTCTTCTTTTCTCTTTTCCCATCTTTCTAGTCGGTCTCTATCACTGACTTTGTCACTGTCCTTCTCCTTCTTCTTTACTTTGAGTGCTTCTCTTTTCAATAATCGCATAAAGACTAATTTGTTCTCCTGTCCTAACAAAGTTACAGTGTTAATGTTTCGACATATAGTGCACTTACAATCAAGACACTTAACCCCAAAATACACAATACAAAACTCATTTGGGTCTTGGGGCAGGATCTTATGTCCGCACTGCTTGCATTTTTTAAAGGGAGAGACCTTACATTCTCCATTTATTTCCACATACTAAATAACTGTGCCTTATATCAGAAAAATAATTTTAAAAAATTGAAAAAAATACTTGTTTAAGCAAGAAAGGTGATAGTATAGATAACGAGTTTTATTTAAATAACAAGGGACAGGGAGGGTATGAGATGTGAAAATTTTGGACAGAATATGAAAACAAAAGAATTCTTGAAGGAAATTACACTATAGCAACTAACTCCTGGTTGAGTAGAATTGACAAGGAGAAGAAATAAAAAATTGATTTATTTTTCCTACAAGAAGATGTGAATAGACCATTAAATCACCAAAGACTGAAGCTAGTCCAGAGAAGTCACTGAAGAAATAACGGCAACAAGATCTGGAAAGTTAGCTCACAGCGGTGCATTATACGATAAGAGGAGGAGCTTGAGCTGAGCAGAGTTTTTGTTGTTGCTATGGAGTTTGTGCCTTCAGTAACCATACCACAGGTTTCCAGTATCCAAACAGGACCAACATAAATAAACAAGCTACTGTGCATTGCACTGTGATACAGCAACCTGTATTAATTTAGGTCAAGGAAGATGGGCTTGAAAGCAGGAATAATAATGGGAAACAGAAGAGAAGTTTGGAAGTGCAGAGAGACATTCTAATGGCATTAGAAAATGTGCAGTGGAACATTTCTGTTGTAACAGGCCCCCTATTTAAATGGCAGCACTCAAAATACCGAGTGCTGAAAAGCTTAAAAAAAGACCAAAAACACAGGAGAAAAGGAAAATCTCAAAAATCACTCCTCTACTTTACACTTCTTTGGGGGGGGGTGGCAAGCCCCCCTGCACCCCTATCCTCTGGAGGCAAGATCCCCACAACCCCCAAACAAATATATATATATATATATATATATATATATATATATATATATATATGTATATATATATATATATACCAATTCAGAAATTACCATACCTCTGAGAAAAGGGAATATTCTGACAAATGGCATTTCAGACTTTGCATATGTTAAGTTTGATCTTTCAGCCATTCAGTCTGTTTTTCAGAATTTGGTCAAGTGGTTCCAGACATTTTAAATTCATACCATTGCAATATTACAATATATTCACAAGCCAAGAAAGTGATGATATTTGCAGCAGTACTATGACATAATCTGACTACCTATATAGATAAATCAGTACCTAACATCTGATCAGTTGGTATATGAAGATACTTTGGAGCCTTTCATAGGAAACCAGTACAAATGTTCAGTTGTAGGTGCACAGCAAGAGAAGGAACAGGAAACTGCGTCAACTCTGACACAGTCAATGTTGTGTAGTGACAGAGCAGTATGCTCCCATATGAAAGTGCAACAGCTGACACAGGATGAAACTGAAGAGAATGTGGCACAGGAAGATGCTCTGGAAATTTCTATATAATGCCAGCAGGAAATAGAGAACAAATAATGTGCCCTCAGTTTAAAAGAAAATGATCTAAGAGAAGAGTTGCTTAATTTAATAGAAATAGACAAACATATTAAGATCAATGAAAGAAATAGAGTAAAGAAAGTCAAAAAAATCCAAATGTTAGAAGTTTGATAAAACAAATGACCACAGTAAAAGTACTATAATATATTTTTATATATAAATTTTAATGTAAAATAGTTCTTCCGCCTAAAGTTTCAAACCTGCTGTAGTATTTGCTAATGGTGTTGGAGGAAACATTTTACATGACAAATTTATAAAAAAATAACATAGTGCTTAAAAAATAAGTAAGTAAAACAGAATACTTTTACATAGAGCCCATTCTCTCTCTCATACACACATACATAGTCTTTTCTGCTTTCACACACATGTACATATACACACACAGTCTCCTCTGCTGTCATACACACACTCACTCACAAGATAGGTTTCACTCTCTCTCGATCACACACACACACACACACACACACACACACACACACACACACACACACACACACACACACACACAGTCTCTCTCTCTCTTTTTTTTTTTACATTTTACACTCGCTAAACAACAGAACTGCTGCTTAATGAGTGTAAGTAATGGCGACCATTTGTTAATTTGCAGTCCAAGCTTCACAGCAGCTTGATATGCTGCCGTGAATCGGTGGATTTGTTTGTCAGCGGACATTACCTGTGCATTGATATCCTGCTGGAGAACGTTCCTTTATCAGGGTGTTGATGTACAGTTTTCCCATTCTCTAAAACAGAAGTAAATAAGATATACTGCTGTGCAGCTAAACTAATAACAGATAAAATCTTACCAGAAAAACACATGGTAGTAAGGGAAAGGCAGGGGAGAAAGCAAATGTCATCATGGAAGTACTGAATAGAGAAAACTATAAAGCAAATAAGACAAGAAGTGTCACTGTTAGAAGAGTATAGAAAAGGGAACAGCTCAACAAAAAATACTCAGAACGATAATTGTGGTAAAAGCAATGTGCAGTATCAGAAAAGATCAGGATCTATTGTGCACTATCACAAACAAAGTATCAGTGTAGGCAGAAAACCTTAGAAGATATACAGATAAATATAAAGGAAACATACAAAATAAGCAATTTACTAGTGATCCAACAATGGTTTATAGAGAACTAGGAAACAAAGCAAAAGGAATTGAAACACCACAAACAAAAGAAGAAATAGATACATTTTCGAGAAATATCTATGAAGATCCTGAGGAACGTAACAAAGATGCTACATGGATCGAAGAAGTAAAGGTAAGAAAAAGGAAAGAAAAAGAAGTTCAAATGTACAGGATATGAAACGGGATGAAGTAAGGGCCAGAGAGATTGAAGCAAAGTTAAGAAAAGGTCCTAAATGGAAAATCCCAGGCCCAGATGCAGTACCTAACTTCTGGCTAAAAGTATTAATATCTTTACATGAAGATTTAACCATGAGTAAGAACTATTTATATGTGCACCCTGACCAGACACCAGCCTAGATAACAACAGGAAAAACAGTACTCCTACTTAAGAGCAAACCTACAAGCTATCCTAAAACCTATAAACCAATAACAAAACTTCTGACGACATATAAACTATACACTGGAATTGATGCCGACAGAGGTTATAGTCATTTAGAAGAAAACTCAATCTTGGCAATAGAACAAAAGTATAATAAAAGAAATTCATATGGAGCAAAGGATCATTTGTTGTTAAATAAAGTCATAGTGGAGAACTGTAAAAAAGGGGAAGAATCTAAGTATAACATGAATTGACTACAAAAAAGCATTTAACAGTATCCCACATTCATGGATAAGAGTGTTTAAAATGTATAAAATACACCGTACACTGATCAGTTACATTACTGTGACCATGAAACAATAGCAGACCACTTTGCTATTAAGCCATGATAAAGGACAAATTATTATTCCAGGTATAGAAACTCAAAGGGAGATAGCCCAGGGTGACTCTGTCACCACTGCTATTTTGTCTTGCCCTTAACCCATTAAGTTGTCTACTTAATAGATTAGCTCATAGCTACAGTTTGGCTCCCAGAAAAGAACAAAGTGTAAAGACTTCTCATCTTCTTTTTCTAGATGATTTGCAACTGTAGAGTTCATCAGATGAGGAACTGAAAGCACAACTGCAAGTGGTCAAAACTTACTCTGATGATATAACAATGTGGTTTGGTTTTGATAAACGTGAAGAAGCAACCTTTAAAGCAGGAAAGCTGCAGCACCAAGAAAAGATCAGTATGAGGCAAAAATGTGACACTTTATGCTCAACTTCTGAGAGACTTGGTTGGCTATAATCACGTGCATTAGAAGGTGAAGTTAAGTGCAAACTTGCAGTTTTAAAAGTACTGTATTTCATTTTTTCTGTTACCTAATTGTGTGTTTCACTGAAGAGTGTATGCTGTGTGTCTCTCTGCTATAAGTGGGGGTGGTGGTCTTCTCACTTCTTTATTATCTGATATTTAACTGTTAGCCTAGAGGCCTTCATCTGTACTTTAAGTGCTAGCCACACAGTTTGAGAATTCATTTTATGCTCAACTTCAGAGAGACTTGGTTGGCTATAATCACCTGCATTAGAAGCTGAAGTTAAGTACAAACCTGCAGTTTTAAAAGTACTGTATTTCATTTTTTCTGTTACCTAATTGTGTGTTTCACTGAAGAGTGTATGCTGTGTGTCTCTCTGCTATAAGTGGGGGTGGTGGTCTTCTCACTTCTTTATTATCTGATATTTAACTGTTAGCCTAGAGGCCTTCATCTGTACTTTAAGTGCTAGCCACACAGTTTGAGAATTCATTTTATGCTCAACTTCAGAGAGACTTGGTTGGCTATAATCACCTGCATTAGAAGCTGAAGTTAAGTACAAACCTGCAGTTTTAAAAGTACTGTATTTCATTTTTTCTGTTACCTAATTGTGTGTTTCACAATAGTGTGCGCTGTGTGTCTCTCTGCAGTTAGTTCCCCACCCACCCTCCATGTTCTTGTTTTGGAGTTAGTGTTGGTGGCTCTGGAATTGTCCACCCCTCCTGTAAGTCTGTATTTGAACACTCCTCCTGAGTCCATCTCATTTGCTCACTTAACCAAGTACAGTCAGATCATATTCTGAGTCTAATGTTCACTCTACTTAATACAGAGAAAGGATTTGAGAAGGCCAACCCATTTAGGTTCTTCCTTCCTCTCCTTGCACTTTACTAACAAAAAAAATGCACTTTATTCATCTGCTTTTACTGTATTTGTGTTTCCTCCTACTTTATTTTGCTTTTGCCTCTTCTTAAAAGTACCCAATTTTATTTATTCTGCTGCATTTATTACTGCTTGGTAGTAGCCTGATTAAATTGTAACTGTTATTCTAAGTCTTTTGGTTTAAGCACTTGGGCTTCATACCATTTATTTTACATTAAGAAGGTTTGTGATCTGCACTGTTGTGGCAGGACAGGTAGATTACATCCTTCTAAGCTCGGAATTGCTGATTGAAGGCTTAGTGTCTGCTATTCTAAAAGTGTATTAGTTCTGGTTTAAGCACTTGGGCTTCAGGTCAGTCATTCTACATTAAGAAGGTTTGTGGTCTGCACTCTTGTGGGAGGAGAGGCTGGATTCTGCCCTTCTGAGATGGGAATTTCTGGTCACGGGCTTATTGTGTCTGCTTATTTGAACTGTTTCTTTCTGAAATTGGTGCGCCTTGTTGCTGTAGCATAGACCAGATAAAGGCCTGCTGAATCTAGCTTTGTATAACTTGAGCACTGATCCAGGCCATCTTTTTTTGGTGAAGGTTCCCCTGCACCCTAGTAGCGGGAGTGTGCAGTTAGAACTTGTCTGATTGAAGACTGCTGGAACAGGGCTCAGTTTTGAGCTTTTTTTTTCTGGTTAACTGGGTAACTTGTTTAAATCAGTTTGTTCATTTTCTATTTTTATATATATATAAAAAAATTGCATTTTATTTGTCTGCTTTTACTGTCTTTGTGTTTCTTCCTACTTTATTACTAGGGGCACTGACTACAACTCTGATCTGAGATATATAACAATAAATATCCTTTTATGTGCATTTAAAGTGTTTTTTTGATTGTATCTGCTTTATTTTCTGAAAAAATAAAAACAAAAAAATACTTGTTTCCCACCTCTCTAAGCTAGTATATTCCAGTTTTCTGGTTAGTGCTGAATTCAGGGCTGTGTTACAAATCTCTGTGTTTGCCCATACCCTACTTGGATAGAAGTAAGTTTCTCTGTTCACCTGTGAGAAAGGGGAGCTTTGAGCAGCCTATCTGTCCCTGGAGGAGTGGTTTCAGCCCAGAAATTAGTAGTTTATTGGCCATTTTGGACTAATTTCTATCTGTTTTATTTCCCTGCTATAAAAACCGCATTTGCCCGGTTTTGCATGCCGGGTAGCTCCGGTTAGCTAGGGTATAACTATTCCCAACTCCACAAAGTCTACTCTTCAATTTTTGCCTTGGAACTAGACAAACTTTCAACTTAAGCACTCAAGCCATTCATTTCTCAGCCCAGCACTTGCTCAAAACTCATAGCAAGCACTTATAAACCCTAGCACTAGACCCCCCTATACTGTACAGAAGGACAAGGCTTTCTATTCAACCTTACCAGCCATTCAGTAAAACAGTTCACTGTACCTATCCAGGCATGTCCAAAGGGCATTTTCAGGTGTACTCTCTAGTCCAACTGATGAATCTGGGTATTTTGAGGCAATGCTACAACTGCCTCATGTACACAGACAACGTTGTCCTCCTACCACCATACACTAATACATGTGAGAGATGCAATTATACAGCCAAACTGGAGGCTAAGTTCTCTCAATCTAAGACTGGATCAGACAGTCAAGAGAAGAAGGGAAATACTTGCATCACGCCACCAGTCTCACATAGACCCATTAAACCAGCACCGGCATAAAACACACATAAATACTCAAAAACATACTTGGATGCTCTAAACTAAAATCTGCAAAAGCAACAGAGACCTCCAAAGCAGACATCCAAGCAACCTCCACCCCCCAACACAAACCATGAAACACATACTTCACAAAACCAGTGTGCTACGCAATCACAGCCCTTAAGGCAAAATAACATACCCAACATACTAATAATAGGTGACTCTATAGTCAGGCACACTGACATCCCACTCACTAGGCTGAATAAGGAGAAGGTTACTGTTAGCTGTCTGTCAGGTGCCAGGATCCGCCACATAACACAAGCACTCAGGTCACTCCAGAACAAGTACAAATATGACTCTGTCATTGTCCATGTTGGTGTGAATGACATGAGTCATACCTCCCTGGACTACATAAAGAGAGACATGGAAGAGCTCTCTGATCACGTAGCCCAGGCTAGTATGACCCTGACCCTGAGTAGCATCCTATCCACACCAATAATGATATCACGGTATAAAGAAAAAATTATCAATTTCAACAATTGGCTAAGTTTCTGGTGTCATTCAAAGTGGATCCATTGTCTGTCTACCTGGGATTACATGCTCGACAAGCCACGCTGCTTCGCTAGAGATGGCTTGCACCTGTCACCCTTAGGCTTTCGAATACTGACCAAGGCTCTTGCAACCCCCATAGTGCCTTTTTTAGGCAAGGCTCAAAAGAAAAACCCACCACCATAAATAGCACAAGTAACAAAAAACTGAGAGTAATGCTACTCAGTGCCAGAAGTCTAAACCTCAAAATGCATGCACTCGAGGCACTCCTCGGTATGGAGAAAATCAATATATGTGCAGTAACAGAAACCTGGTTTAAGGATCTAGAAAGCACCCCAGCACTACCAGACTATAACTCATACAATACATTTTGGACACAAAACCCGGACCAAAATACAAAAGACGGAGGAGTATCCATATTCATCAAGGATACCCACACCTCAAGGTTAGTGGCACAGCACAATGCTTCAGAGATAATCCATGTGCAACTAACAATGGGCAAAACTGCAATTCAAATTGTAGCTTGCTACAGATCACGCACCATGTCCCAGGACCCCCATTGTGCATTTCTGGAAACACTGGGAAACATTAAGGTCCTACCAAACACCCTAATATTGGGTAATTTCAATTACCCAAACATTAACTGGGAGAACTACTCAAGTGCTAACTCCCTTACCCAACATTTCCTAGAATTTATAAACTCAAACACCCTGGATCAACTGGTCAACACTCCCACCAGAGGTGACAACATATTGGACCTGGTCATCACCAACATGGGTGACTGGTGTTCCACACCGGAGGTCAACCCCTTGCTGGTTAGATCTGACAATAAACAAATCACTTTGGATATCCACATTCTGCCCACCCCGGACAAGGAAACCACCATGAAAAACTTTTCAAAAGCAAACTTCACGTTACTTAAGACCGAGGTGGAAAGTTTCAAAGCCCCCATGCTAAAGGATAATGCTGTCCAAGCTGCAAAATCCTTTACTAATGCATTCTACGGGCACCTACAAGAATGCATGGATCATGCTATCCCAAGCAAAACCAAGACTCACTCCTCCAAGAAAAAGAAACCAGTCTGGTGGACCCCTGCCATAAACAAGCTATACAATAGAAGGAGGAGACTAGTACAGAAACTAGAATCCCTCATAAAATCATCCAAGGCGAGCTTCAAAGAAAAATTGCCAAGGACTCCAAAGATAACCACAAGGCATTCTTTAGCTATGTCAAGAATCTAAGTGGCAATGCTCAGATCTGCTCGGAGTTAGTGAAGAATGGCACAAAATACACTGAACTGACTGATATCGCCAACATCTTGGCAGACAGGTTCAGTGCAAACTTTACCCCCCTCTCACACCCAAAAAGTCCTATAACCATACCAGAAGAATGTAGAGCCCATGAAATCACAGACACTCAGGCTAAAACAGCCCTCTCCAAAGCCAAAAACACAGCATCAATGGGACCGGACAGTGTCCCAGGCTGTGTCCTACATGAGCTCAAAGATGAGCTAACCCCTCACCTAAACACACTGTTCAAACTCAGCCTCTCCACAGGCTACGTACCCATAGAGTGGTGCACAGCAATGGTTATTCCACTCCACAAAGGTGGAGCCACAACAGACCCTGGGAACTATCACCCTATAAGCCTGAGTAGCTTGGTCTGCAAGGCTATGGAGCGCATCATCATGGAACTCATTAACAGAGACGTTGGGAACCTCCAAACACTGGGCCCTACCCAGTTCTGCTTTGTTAAGGGCAGATCATGCCTCCTAAACCTGGTGGACTTCTTTGAGACAGTTACCAAGGCTATAGACAAGGAAAGGTGGTACACACAGCCTACCTAGACCTCGCAAAGGCCTTCAACACCATTCCCCATTCTGGTATTATAGACAAGCTCACCAGCCTGAACATAAACCCCTATGTCACAAGATGGTTTGCCAACTGGCTCATGGACAGAACCCACATGGTGTGAGTTGCAGGAGCTAGGTCCGACTCTAAACTGGTTACAAGTGGCATTCCCCAGGGGTCAGTCCTAGGACCCCTCCTGTTTCGCATATACTTCTCAGAGGTACAGGCAAGCACAAGAGGACTATGGCTGACCAAGTTTG
Organism: Protopterus annectens; assembly: GCF_019279795.1. NCBI lineage: Eukaryota > Metazoa > Chordata > Ceratodontiformes > Protopteridae > Protopterus > Protopterus annectens. Next base: position 1,555,443,563 of record NC_056746.1, on the reverse strand, counting down.
CAGACGACTGCAAACTAGGGGCTATAATAGACTCTCTGGCTGACACAGACTTCCTCCAAAAGGGTCTCACTGAGACGGATACCTGGTGTAAAAATCATGGCCTCAAGCTAAATGCCAAAAAGTGCATAGTCATCCCCTTTGAAAAAAACAAAGTACCTACAAACTACCACATAGGTGGTAGTCCCCTAAATATGGAAAACGTAATAGGGATCTGGGGACCCAAGTAGATAGTAATGTCTCCTTTGATAATCACATTGCCAAAGTGGTTAGAAAATCCTTCTATGTGGCCCACCTAATCACAAAAGGGTTCACATCCAGATCAAAAGAGGTCATTGTGCTCCTCTACTCATCACTCATCAGACCCATCATAGAGTACAATGCCCGATTTTGGATGTACCTTACAACACACCTGCAACAGCTGGAAAGACCACAGAAGTACCTCACCAAGAGGATCACTGGCCTCAAACAGATGCCCTATGCAGCTTGACTGAAGAAACTCCAGCTGTACTCGGTTGTATACCGCCTACTCAGAGGTGATCTCTGCCTGACATACAAGGCCATGTCCAACCCAGAATTGATGGACATGCTCCACCTAAAGAAAACCTTATCTCCTCGAGCCACACGCTCTAGGGATCTAAACCTCACCACAACAATAAATATGATGTGCTGGAAGGATAGATTCCTGTCTAAAGAGACTTCCCATGCTTTGGAACAAGATTCCAATCTACATTAGACAGAGCTCCTTGGTAACACTCTTCAAGAGAAACCTTGATGAGTGGATGGGAAACAGAAAGTTTACCCCGGGGATCACTTCAGTGGGTGTGCTGGAGAGAGGCACAGGAAACTAATCTAAGGGGGCGGCGAAAGCCAACACATTCTGGCTAGGCTTATAAATGCCTTCGGGCAGATATCCTAGTACCTACTTATGAACCTATATAAGAGCTTGAGCAAGAGGAAGTGTATAAATATTTGGGAATTGAAGGCTCAACAATAAAACATGAACAAATGCGAATAAACTTAGTAAGGAATATTTTAGAAGACTTAAATTAATAATGAAAACAAGTTGACATCTAGGAACAAAGTCCAAGCTTTAAACCAATTTGTTCTTCCTATCCTAACTTAGAGTTTTGGAGTGATTGACTAGCCCCAAAAGGTGTTGGACAGGTTGGACAGGAAAACAAGAAGGATGCTTCATGCATAGCAAGATTATATATTCCCCGTTCTAAAGGAGGTATGGGCCTCCTCAAAATTGATTACATGTATACATCTGCAATCGAGGGAATGCATACATATCTGCTGATCTCACAAGACCCAGACATAGTGAAAGTTTTGAAACATGAGGAGAATAGGTCTAAGATGACTTCCCTGCTTAGTTTAGCAGAAGCAAATTAGCCTCAGGTGTGAATAGAAATCAAACCAGATGTAGATAAATGGTACAAAAAGACTGAGACAGAAATTAGAGGAAAGAAAATACTTGCACAAGAAAAACTGTTAAAAGCTGCAAACACAAATTTGTGTTCATTAATACAATAGATTCATGAAAAACATTATATAGACCAAGAAACCCTGGCCCATTTGTAAAAAGAAGCAATTGAGGAAGTGCGAAAATATAAAGAACAAACTGCAGAGATTTTTGAAAAGTATAAAAAAATAAATATGGGCATGGGAAAGAGAGATCTGATGTGGTGCAATATTTATGCAAAGGAGAAAGCCAAATTAATCAATACAAAAAAAGTTGTCCCAAAGATATTGAAAGAGAAATACAGGCAAAGGCACCCAGATATGAACATTTTCACAATACAAACATAAGATTACAAAGGGGAACACAGAACAGAAGAATAGTACAGAAGAAGTTAAAAATATAGAAGTTATGAAATTCCTGTGAAGTGAATGATATGGTGCAGAAATTCTAACAACATGATGGAACAGTGAGGAGGAGCAGGAGACATCTGAAGAAGAAATATGGACATGGGAAAGAAAAAGAGACGTAATATGGTGCAATGCTTATATAAAAGAGAAAGCAAAATTAGTCAATACAAAAAGAGCAACATCAAAGATACTTGAAAAGAAATATGACAAAAGCATCCAGAAATGGAAAATTTTGCAATGCAAAAATAACAAAACAAAGAGGGAAAGTAGAAAGGATGATTAGTAATGGTGAAGTTAAAGAAACAGAAAATGAGATTATGGATTATCTGCGAAGTAAAGGATTTAGTGTAGAAAATCTAACTCTGTATTATAGAAAATGATGAAGTTTATATTACATGGGATCACCCATTACCAACAGTTCAAAAAATAGATGTGAGAAAACCAGATATAATAGTCCAGGAAAAGAAAACAAAAGTAGCACCGATCATTGACATTGCTACACCCAGTGGCTATAGTGCCTTACATACAGAAAGACACAAAGTCATATAGGACCAGAATTTTCAGGCAGAAACGAGGGCAATGTGGAAGAAGGATACTCTGAAAGTTCCACTAGTACTAGGAGTAATGGGTCTTATAAAAAAATTTACAATCATACTTAAATATATTACCGATACATGTAACATAAATTGTAGAAGGAGTCAATTCCAGGCACATTGCGGGTGCTTCAAAGAGCACTTTTGGCTAGCATCAAAGATTGAAACAATATTCATTTCATGAACTTTAATCATAATTTGACTTACGAATGGGGTCCATTCCTGTCATGATTTTTAGAAAACCTAAAACACTTGGAAAAATTATACAGGCAATACGTCACTGGAAACCCATCATATTCTGTCATGCAAAAGAGATACAACCTTTATCAGTAACATGTGGGACATTAGTCATTCAGGATGCTTTCCTAGTGAGGGGATAAAAACATATGGTTAATACGTAACACCTACTACAGACAGTGATCTCAAATTCAGCAACAGCCAGTAAAACATCAGAAGAATCATCTGTGATATAGTTCTGTTCTCTCTTAATCTCTTCTTTCCACTTTTGCTTCATAGGGTGAATTTCTTCTACTGATTGATTAAATCAAGGAGATGGTGCTGGATTCTACTCTGTGGACTAGATGCAAGTAGTAACCAGGAGAAGGAAATGTTCCAAGCATGCCTGCATTCTGTGCATAGTGCAGGAGACAGCCAGTGCTGGAGGTGTGAGAAGGAGTACACGTCTCTAAGTTAAAGAGATTTATAGCGCTGTTACTGCTTTCCTCAGATAGTCCTGGGCATTCTGAAATGCAGGCTTCTGAGATCACTGCTAAGCCAGCTCTGTTTACAGTGTGTGTGTGATGAGCCACAATTGCTTGTTACCTATACATGCATTCAAGTCATTGTGAATGATGAGCAGCTTCTCATTGTGGCTGCAACACAGACACATTCTGTTAGATCACCTCTCAAACAGAATAAAGTAGGATTAACTGAGGTGACCACTGAATGTGCAGAAGCACTGCTGGTAGTCATAGCAAGTCCATGCTCATTGTCATCATCATCATCATCGTCGCCAGACCCCCTTTTCCCATTTTTCTACATGAGGTGAGGGTGTTGTGTTAACTGTTGCCAGCTCTCGATTCAGTGCCACACTCTTGTCTTCTTCAACACTCATGCCTAACTGTCACAGATCTTCTTCACACAATCCATCCACCTATTTGCTGGACATCCTCGCTTCCTCTTTCCTTCTTCCTGTCTGTCCCAAATCTTCCTCACCAGAATGTCTTCTGCTTTTCTGCATGCATCCAAACTACTGTAATCTGTTGTCTTGATCTTTTCTGCAATTGGAGCTACTTTGGCTTCTGCTCTTATGTCCTCATTTCTTCATCTGTCCCACAGTGTGCATCCTACCATCCTCATCAGAAACTTCATTTCCATCACCTCTAGCTTCTTCAGCTGTTCTGCCTTTCCTGCCCAAGTTTCTGTACCATACACACCACTGTCTTGTACACCTTACTTTTCAGCTTCTTTGGCATTCTTCTGTCATACACTACACCTGACACTCTATGCCAGTTCACTGCAGCCCCTCTGATTCTAGCTTTGATCTCTTCATTCAGACTTCCCTTCTCCTCAACCACCCCTCCCAGATAATGGAAGCTGTTTACCTGTTCCACTATCTTCCCTTCCATCTCTGTTCTCAGCTTCTTCTGATTTCCCCAATTTGCTGCCATTACCACTGTCTTATATGTGCTTAGTTTCATCCCATGTGCCTTCGGTTTTGCATTCCATTCTCCTATCCTTTGCTGAAGTTCAAGCTCAGAGTTTGCCTGTAATGCCACATCATCTGCATACAGCAACTTTGTTGATCTGCCCCCTCTGACTTGGTAATGTAGTCCTTCACCAGTATGAACAACAATAGGCTCAGGGCTGAACCCTGGTGTACACCCATTCCCACTGGGAACCCCTCTGTGAGGCTGAAGTGTTCATACTTGAGTCATTGGGTCCTTGTACATAGCCTGCACTAATACTACCAATGTTTCTGGGACTTCAAACCACTGCAGTACTGCCCAAATCAGCTTTCTTGGAACCTTGTCATATGCTTTCCCCAAGTCTAGGAATGCCCAGTCGGACTCTCTCCTCATCCCTAGCTTCTTCTTAAGTATCTGTCTCACTACAAATATCAAGTCAGTTGTGCTACATCCTGATCCAAATCCGAACTGCTCATCTCCCATCTTACATTCTACTGCTGAGCATATCTGTTTATCAATCACCATCTCCAGAACATTCATGCAATGTGATAGTTGTTTGATGTCTCTGTACTGCCCACAGTTGTGGATGTCTCCTTTGTTCTTGTACACTGGCATGAGTATGTTTATTTTCCAGTCATCTGGGATACACCTTTCTCTTCACACTGCTACTAGTACCCTCAGAAGCCATTTCTCCCCCATCTCACTGTTCTTCTAGGGTGGGCTCCTCTTCTTCTCTCATCATAGGCTGTTTCTGGGGCAGTACAGCTCTCTGGGGGTTTCTTCATTTAGAAGCTGCTGGAAATACTCCTTCCATCTGCCTTTGATGTCCTGTGGACTGGTGAGCATGTTGTTGCTGGCATCCCTTATGAAGGGTATCTGACTATCTTCTTTATATTTCTGTCTTTGCCTTGCAACCTGATATAGTTTCTTTGTGCCCCTTACTGAGTCACTTTCCAGAAGCTGGTAGAGTGCCTCTGATGCCCTATTCTTCGCTATTGCAACTTGTTTCCTATCTTCTTTGTTAGCTAACCAGTAGTCCTTCCTAGCCTGGTGAGTCTTTTCTATCTCCCACTTCTTCCTGCACTCCTTCTTTCTTTTGATGACTTCTTGGACTTCTGCAGCCCACCACCAGCTTTCCTTATGTACCTTATTTTCATACCTGGCTTGGCCACATATCTCTCCTGTAGTCCTAATACATGCTGTTTTTAGGTGCTGCCATTATTGTTCAGCTCCACATATTTCCTCCTTTCCTTGGGGTGCTAGAGCCCTGAGTAATTCCTTGAACTGCTGTACTTTCTCTCCAGTCAACTTCCAGGTCTTTAGCCTGGTCTCTGTTGACCTTAGAGGCTTCTCTGACCACTGCTTGCAGCTGATTGTGGCAACTAGTGGTTTATGCTGTGGGCCGACTGTTTCACTGGGGATGACGTTGTAATCATAGATTCTACCCCAGTGCCTTTTCCTTACTAGGAGGAAATCTACCCGAGATGCATGTTGGCTACTCTTGTATGTGATCTTGTGAGTCTCTCTCTTTCTGAACCATGTGTTGGCTACTATCAAGCCATTTACCAGACGGAATTCTAGAATGGCTTCTCCTTCTTTATTCCTGTTGACCCACCCATGTGAACCCAGGCAGTCCTCATATCCTGTTCTGTCTGTCCCGATATGTGCATTCAAGTCACCCATTATCAGCCTCAATTCATGTTGTCCTGCTTTGTCTAGTAGGTCCTGCAACTGCTGTCTGAATGCACTCTTTTCTTCACTATCATAACCCTGCTGAGGGGCACAGGCTGAGATTATGAATACTGCCCTATCATTACATTGGAGTCTGATTGCCATGAGTCTGTCATTAATTCTGATGATATCCCTCACTGCGTTCAGAAGCCTCTCTCTCACCACAATTCCTACACCATTTCTAGCCTGTCCCCCTCCTGAGTAGTAGAGTCTGGATCCCAAGCACAGTAGCTTTGCTGCACTGCCCTTCCATCTCATCTCTTGGATACATAGGAAGTCCAGCCTCCCCCATATCATCATGCCATCCACTTCTAAGCTGCATCCTGTCAGTGAATCTACATTAAGTGTAGCAATTCTCAGTTCATGTTTGGCAGGTTGGTTGGTTTTACATCCAACTTTTGCTCAACAGAGCTATTCCCTGAGGTAACCCAGGCTGGGCAACTAGACACCAGCCAGCCAGTAGTTTTTTGACCCACGGCTGCTGGGCTTTATGGTGAGCCCACATTGACCAATAGGGACACATATACCCCTCCCACCATTAGCAAGAGTCCCTGGAGTAGGTTAGAGTAGGCCGGGTCCTCAACCCACTTATCACTGGTAACTATCCATGTCCATTTTGGCGACATTAGTCAATAGGACTGGATCACCTAGAGCCATATTTTATAATGTCCATACTCACATATGGGAAATCTACATGGGCAATGTTTATTTATTTATTTATTTGTCTTTGTTTACTGTGAAAGTCCAACCGGGTAATACCCATTTTCAGTGGAGGCCTGAGGAGAAAAGTTCCATTTGCTTACATTGCATTATACTTAGTTCCAGTTAAACACAGAGTAATTAATTTCTATTTACATTTTTAAGGATGTAGTAGTTACATATATATATTCTAACATTTTCCAGAGGCAGAAGTTACTAAAGAGAAAGCCCACGTGCAACTTAGTGGATTGTACAATGTTGATCTAATGTAATTACTGGATTGTACTATGTTCATCTAATACACTGCAATGTATAAGCAGAGAAATCTTCCATGAAAAGGAAAATATCGTGGATAGCTAATTGTGGAGTACAGGTTTCACTAGAACAACAGCAACCACAGAGATGGAAGAGCAGTGCAAACGGAGTTGCCCACTAAAGCAGGGCAGCATAACACACTGGCGAGGGTGGTACAACAATACTTGAATATAGAATAATGTGAAACTTGGACAAGACAGGTGGGATATAGGAAAGTAACATGATCTACTAACCTGACAATTCCAGACAATATCAAAATGTATGCAGTGGACCTGTACTATAATGTGAATGTCATTAAAAAGGGAAAGTAAGATACCGTCAGGGAAGACAACCCATCAGTTTAGTCCACATGCCAATAAATCCCCAGTTCCCTAGCAAAGAGAGCTACAGAAACAGTCAAACTAAATGAGGTCATAAAACACTCATATCAGGGGAAATATAGCATATTTACAGACAGATACCAAAAAAAGGTAAGTCTGAAGGGATTTGAATAAATGTCTTTCTTGGGTAGTCTCTCCATGCCAGTACATTAACAACACATTATCAAAGAGATTTACTGAAGAAGTCAGAACAGAAGTAGGGCTTATAAAACATACATACCAGGGAAATGTAAAACATTTGCAGACTGCAAATTGAACATTGTAAAACAATGTGCAACCCGCAGGGGATTCCAACCCCCACCCTGTGCACTGACACAATAGAAATAATTTCATGAGTATACAGTTTGATTAAAGATGTTAAGTTTATTTTCTTTCAAATTTATATGGTAATGTACACTGGTGCTAAGCTCATTTGTGTGACTAATGGCAATATCCATTGCATATGACCAATATTGGACTTCATTTTTGCCATTGGACAAGAAGAGGTATGTCTCATTTATGTGCATCAACATTTCTCCCTGCAACCCATTGCAAAACATAAGAGACCAGAAAGATGATTTCTGTTTTATAAGCCCTATATGGCCATGTATGTGTGTTGTGTTTATTTTTGACCAGATTAAAGGTTAGAAATGGCAGTAAAGCACAAAGATGAAAGGGGGAGTAAGCAGTGGGTAGAACACAAGGTGAGCAAATAAGAGATTAGCAGGATCTTGGTGAAATAGGGATGGCAGGCCTTGCCAGAGAGTTAACTGAAGATTGCTGGGCTGCTGCATATAACAGTGACTGAAATTGAGAGAAACAAAAACAAAACAACAGAATAAATATATAAAAGATAAAAGATAGTAGAAAAGAGAGTGATGGAAGAGAAATACAAAAGCATAGAGTATTGTATTCTTTACTATGCTGATACCTGTACATTAAACCATAATAATATGGGAGGGGGATAAGCAAAAAGCCATCATGCCATGCAGTCTGTCCTAAGAGAATAATAACTGCAGGAGCAAAGGTATAGCAGGCCCATCTAAAGCCTGCAGCTTTGCTTTCCTCTGTATGGCAGCCCAGAACAACTGAGGATCAAAACAAAAAAAAAATCATGATCAGTTACTTGATGTTCCTGAATTGCATGAGAAAAAAATAATGTATGCCATGTACAGAGTGCAACAGCACTCACGTCTTAATAAAAAAATAGGAAAGTATATTTTTATTTAAAAATGTAGCAAGCAGGTGTGACAGTTTATACCACGGCACACATGGAGCACTACAGTGCTCAGGTTTTATTAAAAAAGCAAGAATGTTTTTTTTTTCATTTAAACTGTAGCTGTTACCACAATTTATAACAGCAGGGAGTGGTACAGTGTTGAGCTGTTATTAAAAATATAAGAAATATCTTTTTTAACTATGGCAAAGTCATTTGCAGCAAGCAGTTGTTACAGTTGAAATCGCAGATGAAATGCTACAGTGCTCAAGTATCATCACAAATGCAATATCGGCTTTTAAAACTCAATATTTCAATAAAGAGCAATTGGCTCTGGATCAGAATAATGACCAGCTGCACCCCCCCTCCACAAACTTTGCACCTGGAGCCATTGCCCCTTTACTGCACCATAACTACAGTACTGTGCAGGTGTCATTTATCATGACAGCACATCTGTTTTCTTGGCCAGTGATGCTATTTGACTTTTAACAATAATAACACTGTCCAACACAGGTGATAGACAAGGGACAGGTACTTCTACTGTATTGTGAAATGATGGCAAACTACTATTTATGGCTATTACATACTTGGGCCTTGTAGTGGTGCACTGATATTAGTGGAATAACAAGTATACTCTGCCATAACAACAGAACTTTTTTTTTTTTTTTTTTGGTGGAGAAATTGAGCCTACAGCTGTCCTAACAGTCCAGTGCACATAGACTTAACAAGCATAATGATCCACTTGTCCACCTATACAGGAGGAGACTTTCAAAAGCACACTTCTTACATTGCAGTCATTCTGCTACTACCCTTAAACTATTCTAGCACTGACAGCTGTGGTACTGCTGTATAATGTTATACTGACTTATTTTTAATGGCTACAACTGCCATTTTTCACAACAGCGTGTATTCACCCCGCACTCTCTTAGATGATCTAGCCTGCTCCTGTACATCTCCCTGTTCTTTTTGACCTCTGCAGGGGAAAGAAACATAAACTGGGCACAATGAGAGACCAGATGGTTGCATATAGTGGTAGATTATTTTTTAAACTAAAAGATGGCATACTTGCAGTGCTAAAATGGTGACTGTGCCCTAACTACAGTGTCCCATCAGCCAAGAAGGTAAGGATTGCATCAGGTCATGTGACTATAGTGAGGGTATCATTGTTCCCCTATGTGCAGGATGGATGCCATGAGTGACAGTCTTGGCCAAACTATTCAAGGCATCAGCTTATATTTTGAGCTGGTATAGCCCTCCTGCAGGAGCCCATGGCTGTAATGCTTTATGCAGATGTCCAGAAAAATATTAGACAACTCATCACACCACCTCAGTGCAATAAAAGGAGCATTCCCTCATCTTCATGAGCCATAATATCTCATCTTGGAAGATCTCAACAAAAATGGGTGTGCCCTGGCACACATAACAGTTCTCATGTGTCCTACCCTTTGCACAATTACTGGCACTGATGGGCACCTTATTTGCATGATGGATGGAAAAATAATAAAGCATAGGCACTGCATTATTATGATTCCAATTGCACTTTAAGGTGTGAAGCATTGTAATCCTCCAGCCTTCTGTTTGCTGCTGAGAATACCTGCTCTACAGTGACTCCATCTTCAGATGATGAATTATAGAATAACAGACCTAAACTGTTATGTACACCTTGGGTGCATAGAGCTGCCCACAGGTGTGCTCATCATGCAGGTTAATAATGAAATGAGCCCTAATTAGCAAAATGATTGTATCCAGAGTGGTGAATCTACATGATATAAGCACCAAGAAAAGCGCAGAGCCTCATCATTCTATGACAGAAAACTACATTGAAAGAGATCTGACTCCTGTGAGCTGATTCTGTTGAAAACATTCCTTTTTAGGAGCGTATCTGATTAAATAAATAAGTGCTACTTCTCACACAATTCATTCAGTTGTAAAATGTTAGTTTTGACTTTTCCTAGACCCTAATGCCTGTGAGGGAAGCCAGTTTGTCAGTACTTATGTATTGGCTAAATCTGTCTTAGGAGGTACATTGCAAGTGTACTGCAAGTAGTAAATGCAAGGCTGGTAAGGTGGATGATAGAAACCTTCCTGGGCTCATATTCTGAGTAATGTTCATTACTATTTTACTATTATCTGCCTTGCACACATGTAACTAGACATAAGTTGATATTGTAATGGTCAAGGTTATTGTTTAGCTTCATTTCTGTAATTGTTTGGTGGGGAATATGTGCTCAGTGCACATACGATGCCTGACATTTTCTTAAATATCATGGACAGACATATATAACTATTAGGAACAAATCAGCCTAGTAGTATAGGACTATTTTACATATTTTTATGGCCATGCAAGAAAAATGCTATTGATTCCCATGTTTTCCATGCCAACAGAGCCATGCCTAAAAAAACAGGCCCTAAAAAAACCTTCAGATAATGTGGTGGTACTACAGTCCCTCCATCCCCGTGGCCAATAGCTCTCTGTGACACTGCTTGGGCTGAAATGGTCATCAATGCAAATGAGGTTGGTGATGAGGACCACAGCTATGGCAAAGTTAATCTCAGGGCCACTGGTCACTGAGCAGAAGCTGTGGCATGAAAATGGAGGGCAACTGGTGGTGGGCTGTCAACCTATTCATAGGTTCATAGCTAAGTACTAGGCTAGTTGCTTTTGTGAGCCATTTTAAACTTAGATCATTTCCCTTTCAAAGGTGATAATCAAGCCCTGCACCATGTGTCTGTTAGTTAAACACTTTAACCATTATACCAACCCCCAACCCCAAATGCTTAAGATACTATCTTACCCCGAATCTACCACTTACGCAAATAGAGCAGTTCCTAGCTTTGCCAGAAGGCAGTGCTGGATGTTGGGGTAGGTCTGGACAGGGCCCAGTGAGTTTCAACTGCAGATGCCCCAAGTATGGACTCCTACTTTAAATTATCAATAGCTGCAACTCCTCCTTAACACATAGTCAGTGCAATATTCATTAATTCATTACATCTGTCTAACTGTGCTATACAAGTTCATCATGGATCTAAGTCCCATGTCCATCTAGATGAAGTATGGGCAGTGGTATCAATTGCTGTCATGCTTTTTTAGTTGTAAAGCTATCAGTTGCATGTTTAGTTGTGGTGCTGGGTCCTACTTAACACTGTATATTTTTTGTTTGGAGTATTTGGTGATGAATCTTGCAACTATATTTATGCAATTTCCACATTGCTTGCCTTCTCATCTGATCCTTCACCTTATATTCTTTCTTTTGTTTTTTGGCACATTCAGTTGCTGCCGGATCTTTATCAACTTCTGATATGATTTCCATTGCCACTTGACACCAATATCCTTTTAAAGCTTTCACTGTGTTTAGGTCTTGTGAGGCCAACAGATATGTATGCAGTCCTATGATTGCAGATTTATACATATAATCAATTTTGAGGAGGCCCATCCCTCTTTCAGAATGGGGAATATATAATCTTGGCATGCACTGATTTTTATAAATCATTTGTTAAGAATGAAGCATCCTTCTTTTTTCCTGTCCAACTGATCCAACACCTTTTGGGGTCAGTCAGTCACTTCAAAACTATAAGTTAGGACAGGAAGAGCAAACTGGTTTATAACTTGGAATTTGCTTGTAGATGTTAGTGTTGTTTTCAGTATTAATTTTTGTCTTCTAACATATTGCTAAGTTTTATTTGCATTTGTTTATATTTTATTGTTGACCCTTCATCAATTCCCAAATATTTATATACTCCCTCTTGCGCAAGTTCTTTTATATCACATTCCTATCCCAGGCTGAAGTTTACTTGGTGCTGCAATTTTCCTGCTTTAAAGGTTGCTTTTGCACATTTATAAAGACCAAATGACATTCTTATATAATATGAAACAGTTTTGACCACTTGCATTTGTGTTTTCAGTTCTTCATCTGATGAACTATACACTTTTAAATCATCCACAAAAAGAAGATGAGAAGTCTTTACACTTTGCTGTTTTCTGGGAGCCAAATTGTAGCCATCACCTAATATGTTAAGTAGACAGCTTAATGGGTTAAGGGTAAGACAATAAAGCAGCTGTGACAAAGAGTCACCCTCGAATATCCCCCTTTGAATTTTTATCCATGGAATAATAATTTGTCCTTTATCATGGCTTAACTGCAAAGTGGTTTGCCATTGTTTTATGGTGGATGTAATGTAATTGATAAGTGTAGCATGTATCTTATACATTTCTAACCACTCTTTTATCCATGAATGTGGGATACTGACAAATGCTTTTTTGCAGTCTATCCATGCCATAATTACACACTTCCCCTTTTTGCAGTTCTCCATTATGATTTTATTTAACAACAAATGATCCATTGTTCCATATGACTTTCTTTTGTTACCCTTTTATTCTATTGCAATGATTGAGTTTTCTTCTAAATAACTATAAACTCTGTCCGCATCAATTCCAGTGTATATTTATACGTTGTTGGAAGACAAGTTATTGGTCTATAGATTTTAGGATAGCTTGCAGGCTCAGTCTTAATTAGGGGTATTGTTTTTCCTGTTGTTAACCAGGTCACTGTCTATTTGGTGTCCCCATATAAATAGTTCTTACTCATGGCTAAGTCTTCATGTAAAGATTTTAATACTTTTAGCCAGAAGTTAGGTACTGCATCCAGGACTGAGGTTGTTCAATTAGGAGTGTTTCTTAACTTTGCTTCAATCTCTGTCTGGCCGTGACTTCATCCCATTTCATATCTTGTACATTTGAACTTCTTGTTCTTTCTTTTACTTCTTGTATCCATTTAGCATCTTTGTTATGTTCCACAGGATCTTCATAAATATTTCTCTAAAATGTAACTATTTCTTCTTTTTTTAGTGGTGTTCCAATTCATTTTGCCTTGTTTCCCAATTCTCTAAAAAAATGTTTTTGGATCATCAATAAACTGCTTCTTTTGTACTTTTCCTTTATATTTATCTGCATATTGTCTAATTTTTTCTGCTTGTGCTGATATTTTTAGTTTATTATTTGCGATAGTGCATGATAGATCCTGAACTGTTCTGATACTGTGCATTGCTTTTATCACATCTATCTTTCTGAGTATTTTTGTCAATCTGTTTCCTCTTCTATAATCTTCTAACAGTGACATGTCTCTTAATTGCTTCATAGTTTACTTTACTTGATACTTCTGACCAGTATATAATTACTTATGATCAACAAATTTCTGTTTGTTCTGCTTGTCAAGGCATATTCCTTTTCATCCAAGCCTGTAATACACACCATCTTCTTTACAACACACTGATATGGTAATCCTTACAAATATGCAGTATTCCATATTTAAAGTCAGATTTCTCCTGTGGTGCTTGCGGTTGATATAGAGTGTGTACTTAGATTAGTAGGTGTTAGAAAATAGCCATGACTGACTAGCATCTTTACGTGTTTATCTGTAATGCTAGGTAGGACTGGCTTCTCACACACATTTGATGTGGACACTTCCACACTTAAGAAACATTTACATCAGGACAGTGCTATCCAATACGTTTCTTCCATTGTTTAGCCAAGACATCTCTGACATGCACTGATGATGTCATCCTTTCAAATGTGCTCTATCACACTGTCATAATCAGACTTCACCTGAGGTGCTTGTGGTTGATGCTGTGTATTATAAACCATGTAACTAGGTAGGTAGATGGTTTGAACCCAACAGTGTGGAATTAGTATGACCGTGTCTCTAATATGAGGTAGATATTATTTCAACAGCAGATCTGACATGCATGCTTCCACTTAGGAGAAATATTTACACTGAGGGAATGCTTCTCCAGCAATTTCTTCCATTTTTACTCAAGGCATGCTCTATCACAGTGTTGAAACCAAATTTCTTATGTAACACTGCAGTTGATACTGTGTTCTCTAGATTGCGTAACTGGATAGGTAAGAAGTTTGACTCCAGCAGTGACTGGCTACTCTGAGCTTCTTTTTAGTTCTAGGTAGGAATGGTTTCACCCACCAACGTGATGTGTAGCTTTATAGTGGGAGTAGTCTCTCCTATAATTTTCAGTCCCTTTTAGCACACACATCACCCTAGGAAAACAACAATGATGTCATCCTTTTAAACATGCACTATCTCACAACTATAATCAGACTTCTCAAGTGGAGTGTGCAATTCATGCAATACTTGTGATCTTAGTTAGGTAGTCAGTTGGAATACAATCATTAATCCAAAGATTCAATGTGTTTGTGAATATATGTGTAAATAGTAATGGCATCACCCAAAGTATGATGTGTAGTTGTGTAGCCTGACAGGGTTCTTTCACTACTTTCTATCTATTGTAGCACAAACAACTGCTTTGTTAAGCATTGATAAGACCATTTGTTGAGATGAGATTTTTCATACAATTGTATTAAGCTTCCTCGTATGGCATTAGAAAATGAGATATGTTTGAATCTGGTATTCTCTAAGTATTATACATGTGTGTGTCATTCTACAGTCAAAGGGATGACTGGATTATGTGACATGTAGTTGGTAACACATAACATCATGAAAGTTTTTGAGCCAAATCACACCGCACTTTCAATCAATTTTAAACTGCACATATGCCTTGCAGTGTTATATTGATGTTATGCCTTCAGATATTCCCTGTATCACATTTAGAGTAAGACTTTTCCTGTGACATGTGCGGTCCATACAACATGCTGTAGCTTCTATAGGTTGATAAGTAGGTGTTCAAAACCTGCAGTGAGTGAGTTGTGTAATATGTGTGTCACTATAGTGCTAAGGGTGAATAACATCCACCCCAGTTTTAATGTATATAATAATAGTAGGAGAGGGCTCCTCCATTCACTGTTTAGAATCAGAATCAAAATCAGAAATACTTTATTGATCCAGCAGGAAATTGCTTATGTTACAACTGCACAGATAAACATAGACACATCATCTGCTCTCTCAGAGCCTTATTCTATGTCTCTCTGCTTTTACTCTGATAGTAAATCTATCACAGGAATCCTACACTTAAGACTATCTTCTAAAATGTAATATTATATTGTAGAGAATGAATGTATCCTATCTGTTAGTTAATATGTATGTCAAAGTCTCTTCAATGGAAATTGTATGTCAAAAGTCTGCCCTTAAAGCTATGTTTTGTAAAACATTGTTCTCTTGGAGCTTTTCTCCCTGGGCCTCTACCAAAAATGAACTTGTAATCCAGTTGGACTCTCCCGGTCAACAAATGTAAAATAAAATTAAATAAACCAAACACATATGTTTCATAATTAGATATGACAGATACTATACTCACTTATATTACCCCACATATATAACAGCAATTCCAGACACAGGTACACTGTTGACCATAGCGACAGTATTAAATGAGTTTGATACCACATATAGTAGTGACATGAAAGGGGAAGCCTTTTGTGTTAATTACCACTCACACTAGGATATGGGGTATTGCAAATTATGATACATTAACTAAGATATAGCATATTGCACAAAGGATAACTGCACTGATGATTAATATTGCACTGCAAAAGAGATAAAATGGATGGATAAAAAAAGAAAAACATGAGTAAGAGTTTGACATTGCACTATGTGATCTCCTTCAGTACTGGGGTCAGTGCTAAGATGGTAGGAGGCATTATAGACTCTGTTGGCTGTGAGCAGGAAAGAATTCCTGTGACGTTCAGTGGAGCACTTTATGCTTTCCAGTCTCCTGCTAATGGAACTTATCTATCTATCCACCACTCTTTTGTGTGGGTGGTCAATATTTCCATGATGGACCTTAGTTGTGCTGACATTTTTCTCCCAGCCACAGTTTCACGAGTGTCCAGTTCTTCTCCAACTACTGAGCTAGCCTTCCTTACCAATTTATTGAGTCTGTTTGCCTCAGCCTTCTTTATGTTATGACCTCAGCATGTCACTGTGAAGAAGATAGTGCTGGCCACTACAGTCTCATAGAGCAAATAGAGCATAGTGTTGCTGACTCCAAAGGATCTGAGTCTTCATAGTAAGTGCAGTCTACTCTTACTGTCCAGGTGCACCCCCAAATACTTGTAGTCCTGAACACTCTCCACTTCAGCCCCCCCCCATTTGACAGAGGGGTAATTGGGGGATGAGATTGTGATCTCATTGGATCTACTACCATCTCCTTCATATTACTGATGTTCAGTTGCAACTGATTAATCTCACACCAGCTCACAGAGCTGTCCACCACCCTCCTGTATTCTTCCTTGTCTCTATGCCTGATACTTCCTACTATGATCAAGTCATCTGAGAATTTTTACAGGTGACAGCACTCAGTGTTTAGCCCAAATAACTGCTTTATGCCATAATAGTAAGGTCATGCCTTCAAATATATTCTAACAGTTGTGGTAAGACTTCACTTGTTGTTCATGTGGTTAATACACAGTTCTGTACATTGTAAACTTACATAGTCAGCTGTTTAACTCCAGCAAAGGACAGCATAATGTGAATGTAGTGACACCCTCCACTACTCTCTCCTGTTGCAGACTCAGATACTACACCATTGTGTGGAGTATGATAGGCACAGGTTTGAATCTGCTAAGGTCTGTTTGTCAGACAGTTGCGGCAGACAGGAGTGGCTTAGCCAAAGACAGGAGATGTAGCACAGTAAAAGAGCTATTTCTTTTTAAGTCTCACACTCCATATTAGGGGAGCCATAACCATTACAATAAAGAACTCATGAAATCCCTTCAAATGTGTTTTTCATGGCACATCAGATATGCTTCTTTCTGTGGCATCAAGGGTTGATAAACCTCTCGTTCTGAGATATAATATTGGCATGTGTTTGAGTCTGGCAAACTATAACTGCTGAGTGGGTCAGTGAATGTTCACAGGCATTATTTATTTTCTCAAAAATAATCATCTGTATTGCATGACTTCAAGTAATCATTTATATATATATATATATATATATATATATATATATATATATATATATATAAATGGATCTAGGACTATTGAACGAAAGTTCAATGGTCAGATTCCACAATCACTGAACACTCTTTAACCAAAAAAGCACTTTCGTTAAAAGTGCGTTAAAAAAAAAAAACAATAAATCTACTTTTATGCAGGGGTGCAAGCCCCCGTGCACCCCCACTCACCCCCTACTTTAATATTCTCACTCCAAGATCGCACAACAGTGAGGAAAAGGAAATATTCCCTTATCCACCCCGTAGTATGATCTCTGCAACAGTCATTCCCCCACGACTCCCTCTAGCTGCACGCATACTTCCACGAAAGTGCTTTTTCGGTAAAAAGCACATTGGCGGAAGTATGCCTGGCTGTTTGTGCGTCAGTGAAAAGTTCCTTAAGGGATCAGTACCGATCCCACTTTTGTTCACAGTACAGGGCTTTAAAGGAAACAATACCATATTCAGCATTTCTTGAACTAGCCATGCTCAAAAATAGTCTCAAAAAGTGAGTGGACCTGTTTTATGATACTTTCTTGTGGCTTTGTGTTGGTTAGTTGATGTTATTCTAGCCCTCGCTGTACTTCCCTATGAGCATGCCCAGTGTAATGCAGTATTAGATGCATGCCATGTAGCACAAAAAACATTAAGGACTCAGTGTTCTGAGACAGTTCTTGTGAATTGTTCTTCTTTGTCAAAAAGTTACAGAATTAGCTTCTGAAAGGTTGGTTTTGCCAATGTCTGTGCAATGCAGTCATTGACCTACAACCTGAGGATAAGAACTTTTGTCATATGCCAGGGTACAGCTAGTATGTGCAATGTAAATCTTCAACAGGTCGCTTACTAATACATGCTAATGTTTAACGTGAGTATGATTTATTTACTGTACTGTCATACAGGTATTATTCATGAGTTTAGCAAGGCTCACTTCAGGGCTAAATTTCAGGTACAACATGATGTTATACTGCATCTCTATTTTGATAGACTTTTTTATTTCAACATGTCCATAATGTAGCAGTTGTGTCCGGATGGACACACATTATATGATAGATTATACTCCTGCAAATGTATAGGTTCATAGGTTGGTACTAGGCTATTGGCCCTAGGGCCTATACAAGCCTAGCCATAACAATTCCCTGGCTATTTCTTCCCACACTATTTACTTCCCTGGACCCCTGTCTAGCAGGGTGACTGACGTGATCCTTTGGGTGAATTTCCTTTCTCCCATCCAGTCATCAAGGTTCCTTTTGAAGAGGGCCAAAGAGGCGCTCTGCCTGACATGTATGGGCAGTTTATTCCAGAGTCTGGGAATGTCTCTGGGTCAGGAACCTATCCCTCCAGCATGTTTTTTTTTATTGTGATGACAAGGTTTAGATCCCTGGAGCATGTGGCTCTGAGGGATTGGGATTTCTTTAAGTGTAGCATGTCCAAAAGCTCTGGGTTTGACATGGCCTTGTATGTTATGCAGAGATCACCTCAGAGTAGACGATATGCGACAGAGTATAGCTGGAGTTTTTTAAGGTGGTCAGCATAGGGCATCTGCTTCAGGCCTGTGATTCTTTTAGTGAGGCATTTCTGCGGCTTTTCCAGTTGTTGCAGATGTCTTGAGAGGTACATACTAAATGGGGCGTTGTATTCTATAATGGGTCTAATGAGGGATGAGTACAGTGGGACAATGACCTCCTTTTTTTCTGGATGAAAAACCCTTAGTGATGAGGTGTGCCACATAGAAGGATTTCCTGACTGTTGTGGCAATGCGGTTATTGAAGGTGAGACCACTGTCCACCTGTGTCCCTAAGTCTCTTATAACACTTTCGGTGTTTAGTGTACTGCCACCTACGTGGTAATTCACGGGTACATGTTTTTTTTCAAAGGGGATAACTATACATTTCTTGGCATTGAGCTTGAGCGCCATGGTTCTGGCACCAAGCATCTGTTTCTGTAAGGCCCTTTTGCAGAGTATCGACATAATTTTGGGATTCAATAATGGCTCCCAGTTTGCAGTCATCTGCGAACTTTGTTAGCCAGAGTCCCTTAGTGTTGGCCTGTACTTCAGAGAAGTAGATGCCAAACAAGAGAGGTCACAGGACTGAACCCTGAGGTACTCCACTTGTCACTTGTCTGGAGCTGGATTTGGAGTCAGCTACTTTTACAGTGTGGGTTCTGTCAATAAGCCAGTTGGCAACCCATCGAGTGACGTAGGGATTAATGCCTATCTTAGTAAGTTTATCTATGATTCCAGAGTGGGGGATGGTGTCAAAGGCTTTAGCAAGGTCCAGATAGGCTGTGTGGACTGCCTTACCCTCGTCCATGGCTCTGGAGACTGATTCGAAGAAGTCAATCAGGGTCAGGAGACAAGATCGGCCGTTCACGGACCCAAACTGGGTGGGGTCCAGTGTTTTAAGGTTACCAATGTCTTTGTTTGTTTCTAAGTTCCATGATAATATGTTCCATGGCCTTGCAGATCAAGCTCAAATGTATCATACTCAAATAATTATAGAATGGCATTGGATACATTTCCACTGTAGCTGATGTCATTATTCCATAATGCTGGCATGAAATTTTGTTTGGCATTTGTCTTGTCTGGGCTACTTATACATTTGTGTTATACACATATATACATTTTGTGCATATTGATATATATAATGACATTCCTACACACCCACTCCAGATGTCAAGGAACTGAGTACACATGCTCTGCCAAGATTCATTCCAAAACACAACAGAAAAGAAAAGCAAATGTCTGCCACTCAAAGCACTCTCATGAATATCATAGCGAAACCTAATATGAAAATGATGGCAGTTTACACAGGGACTGATACACACCCGTTATGAACAGAGGTGTCTCATATATGCCTGGCCCTCAATGTCCTATTCATAAACAGGACATTAGTATTCTTTTGTGAAAACTTGTATAGGCTTAGCAACACCTACCTGGGTCATTTGCATTGCAAGAATGTATAAATCTAAAAAATAAAGAGACTTACTGTCTGCATAATTTATTTGAACAGCCACCAAGTGTTATTGCTAAAATGAGTAGAAAATGATATGGCAATATTGTGGACAATAGATAAGCCATATGACAAACACCTGACCCAGGCAGCATGAGAATTGGCTGAATACACATCAATATAATGAATACGACAGTAACAAATATTTTATATTTCAATCACCACTGCTTCTGACATATAGAATGTAATATATCTGGCACTAACAGTATTGTATGTGTACAACTGTATGCATTATCTATCTACAGTTATTACCAGTCACTTGCCTACAAAATGTAAACATCATGAAGATGTTTGCTGATTATGAGCTGCTGCAAACAAATATCTCTACAAGTGTCAGTAAACCTAGACTATAACTGTGTTTTAACAAAAACACCCAAGGTGTTGGCAGTTATACCGAAAGGCATGCTACATAGCCTGCAAAGAGCAGCACAAGTACTGACACAATAAACACCTCTTCAGTCTGCAGCATAAGTACACCAAATCACACATTATAATCAGCAGATGAAACACTTGTATACAAAACATCCAACATTAAATATGTGTGACAGTTATACTGACCCAACTGTTATTTATGTTATGGGGTACAGTTACAAAACAGTGTGCTGAAACAATGGCAGTGTTACATGATAGTTCAGCACTTTTTGATTTCAATCACAGTTGTAAGCACAGCGATAGGTGTGATGATTTCACTTAACTTACTGAGCTTAAAAACCTCAGCTTTGACCGGCTAAAATCTAGCTGTATTCAACTGGACATATAAGAGAATTTAAGTACCTTTATCTGCACTTTTTTTCAAATAATACAGTATTTAAATTGATTTAACTGTGTTGCATGAATATTAACTGAACTGGAAGTTTTGACTCTGTTATTCAGTTAGTGCTTGCTTGAATTTTATTATCTGTTAGTAATTGCAGGTGTGGGGTAGCCGAATTCTTTGATTTACTGTCATTGCCTATTTAAGTGGTACAGTTTGAAATATTTTCTACTTAAAAACCTCAGCTTTGGCCGTCTAAGATCTAGCTGTATTCAACTGGACATATAAGAGAACTTAAGTACATTTATCTGCACTTTTTTTCAAATAATGCAGTATTTAAATTGATTTAACTGTGTTGCATGAATATTAACTGAACTGGAAGTTTTGACTCTGTTATTCAGTTAGTGCTTGCTTGAATTTTATTATCTGTTAGTAATTGCAGGTGTGGGGTAGCCACATTCTTTGATTTCCTGTCATTGCCTATTTAAGTGGTACAGTTTGAAATATTTTCTGCTTAAAAACCTCAGCTTTGTCCGCTAAGATCTAGCTGTATTCAACTGGACTTATAAGAGAATTTAAGTACCTTTATCTGCACTTTTTTCAAATAATACAGTATTTAAATTGATTTAACTGTGTTGCATGAATATTAACTGAACTGGAAGTTTTGACTCTGTTCTTCAGTTAGTGCTTGCTTGAATTTTATTATCTGTTAGTAATTGCATGTGTGGGGGTAGCCACATTCTTTGATTTCCTGTCATTGCCTATTTAAGTGGTACAGTTTGAAATATTTTCTGCTTAAAAACCTCAGCTTTGGCCGGCTAAGATCTAGCTGTATTCAACTGGACGTATAAGAGAATTTAAGTACCTTTATCTGCACTTTTTTCAAATAATACAGTATTTAAATTGATTAAACTGTGTTGCATGAATATTTACTGAACTGGAAGTCTTGACTCTGTTCTTCAGTTAGTGCTTGCTTGAATTTTATTATCTGTTAGTAATTGCAGGTGTGGGGGTAGCCTCATTCTTTGATTTACTGTCATTGCCTATTTAAGTGGTACAGTTTGAAATATTTTCTGCTTAAAAACCTCAGCTTTGGCCGGCTAAGATCTAGCTGTATTCAACGGGACGTATAAGAGAATTTAAGTACCTTTATCTGCACTTTTTTTCAGATAATACAGTATTTAAATTGATTTAACTGTGTTGCAGGAATATTAACTGAACTGGAAGTTTTGACTCTGTTCTTCAGTTAGTTTTCCCACCCACCCTCTCTGTTTCTGTTTTGGTGTTAATCTTAGTGGCTTTGAAACTGCCTGCCCCTCTTGTAAATTTGTGTTTGGATACTCCTTCGGGGCCCATCTCATTTGCTCACTCAACTGAGTTCAGTGAGATCATATTCTGATTTCAGGCACTCCTACTGTGTACAAAGAGAGCATCTGAGAAAGAACAAAAAAAAATTTTAAGCTTGTTTACTGCCTTTCCTGTTAAGTGGTCTAGACTGTTTGTAGGCTTCTGAGCCCCCAAGCCCTTCTGGGTTGGAAGGAAGCCTTCTAGTTTAGTTTTGTTTCTTATAACTAGCCAGTTTTCTAGTTTCAGCACTCAAATCTGTTTCTTTGAACTCAGCACTTGTTCAGAACTCATTGTAAGTACTACATAAGCTGCAAATTACTACAGCACTAAACTTTCTTCACTTGTCTAGTGGAAAGCAGTTTTTAGTACTTAATAAATAAGCAGTTTTAGTACTTAATAAATAAGCACTTATCCAGGCATGTCTAAAGGTCAGCTCCCAGTGATTTCTCCTGTCTACCTGATGAATCTGGGCATCTTGGGGCAATGCAGCAATTGCCTCATGTACACAGACAACCCTCTCCTACCACCCAAAACTACAACCTGTGAGAGATGTACTTATATAGCTAAACTGGAAGCAAAGCTCTCTTCACCCAAGACTGGACTAGACAGTCAAGAGGAGAAGGTAAACACTCACACCACACCACACCCATCACATAGTCCCTCAAAACCTACACCACCAAAACACACACATAGAAACACAAAACACACACTTACATTCGCGGAGGCTCTCAATAAAAACCCGCCCAAGCATCAGGGACATCCAAAGCATAAACGCAAGCAAACTCCACCCCCCCAACACAACCCAAATGACACATAGCCCACAAACTCAGTGTGCCACTCAACCACAGCCCATAAGGCATAACAATGTACCCAACACTCTAGTCATAGGTGACTCTATAGTCAGGCACAGTGATGTTCCACTCACTAGGCTAAACAAGGAGAAAGTTACTGTCAGCTGCCTGTCAGGTGCCAGGATCCGCCACATAATGCATGCACTCAGGTCACTCCACAATAAGTACAAATATGACACTGTCATTGTCCATGTTGGTGTGAATGACCTGAGACGTACCTCCCTGGGCTACATGAAAAGAGACATGGAGGAGCTCTCCGATCTTGTATCCCAGGCAGGTATGACCCTAACCCTGAGTAGCATCCTGCCATCACCCAGAATGATACCACAGTACAAGGACAAAATGATTGACTTCAACAATTGGCTAAGCTTCTGGTGTCATTCTAAAGGGATCCAGTATTTGTCTGCCTGGGACGACATGATCGACAGACCACAATGCTTTGCCAGAGATGGCCTGCACCTGTCACCCTTAGGATTCCGGATACTGGCTAAGGCTCTTGCCACCCCTATAGTGCCTTTTTTAGGCAAAGTTCAAATGACAAATTCACCACCGTAACAGGTACAAGCAAGCAAAATCTGAGGGTAATGCTACTCAATGCTAGAAGTCTAAACCTCAAAATGCACTCACTCGAGGCACTCCTTAAAATGGAGAACATTGACATCTGTGCAGTGACAGAGACCTGGTTGAAAGCTCCAGAGAGCACCCCTGCATTACCAGGCTACAAATTCATACCACACCTTTCGGCCACCTAACCCAAAACGAAACACTAAAGATGGAGGCGTGTCCATATTCATTAAGGATATCCACACCTCCAGGCTAGTTGCACAGCATAATGCATCCGAGATTATCCAAGTGCAACTAACTCTGGGCAAGACCACAATCCAAATTGTAGCTTGCTACAGACCCCTCACCATGCCCCAGGATTCACACTCCTCGTTCCTTGATACACTGGAAAGTATTAGGGTACAACCCAATACCCTAATAATGGGCGATTTCAACTACCCCACCATTGACTGGGAAAACTACCCATGTACCAACTCTTTTGCTCAACGTTTTCTAGAATTCATAAATTCCAACAACTTGGATCAACTTATTCACACCCTCACCAGGGGCAGCAATATCCTAGACCTGGTCATTACCAACATGGGAACCTGGTGTTCTGCACCAGAGGTCAATTCCTCATTGGTCAGATCCGACCACAAGCTAATCAGCCTAGATATCCACATCCCACCCCCACCCCCACCCCCAATTAGGGAAACCATCATAAAAAACTTCTCCAAAGCCAACTTCACACTTCTTAAGACAGAAGTGGCAAACTTCATGACACTCATGCAGACGGACAATAGAGGTATGACTGCCGAATCCTACACAAATGCACTTTATAAGCACTTACACGAGTGCATGGATCATGCTATCCCCAATAGAACCAAGATGTTATCCTCCAAAAAAAGGAAGCCAATCTGGTGGTCCTCTGCCATAAACAAACTCTACAACAGAAGAAAGAAACTGTTGCAAAAAAGAGTAAAATCCCATGACTGGAGGAACTCCCTGGTCAACCTCAGTAAGAAGCTGATATCCCTCATAAAATCCTCCAAAGCTAGTTATGAAAACAAAATTGCCACTGACTCTCAAGACAACCACAACGCATTCTATAGCTATGTCAAGAATCTAAATGGGAACACATAGATCTGCTCTGAGTTACAGCACAATGGCACCAAATATACAGAACCAACTGATATTGCCAACATCCTAGCAGATAGGTTCAGTGCTAACTTTACCCCCCTAGAGGGCCCATCTCTATACCAGAAGAATGCAAAGTTCCTATAATCATGGCTGCACAGGTAAAAAACACACTCTCCAAAACCAAGAACACAGCATCCATGGGACCTGACAATATCCCAGGCTGCATTCTACACGAACTACAGAATGAACTGGCACCCTACCTAAGTACCATGTTCAATCATAGCCTCACCGTGACAGTTATCCCACTCCACAAAGGGGGAGCCACGACGGACCCTGGGAACTACCACCCCATTAGCCTGACGAGCCTGGTCTGCAAGGCCATGGAATGTATCATCGTGGAACTCATAAGCAAAGACATTGGTAATCTCCAAACTCTGGACCCTACCCAGTTTGGATTTGTAAAAGGCAGATCATGTCTCCTAAACCTGATTGACTTCTTTGAAGCAGTCACCAAAGCCATAGATGAGGGTAAAATGGTTCACACAGCTTATCTAGATCTCGCCAAGGCTTTTGACACCATCCCCCACTCTGGAATTATAGATAAGCTCACTAAACTAGGTATAAATCCCTATGTCACAAGATGGGTTGTCAACTGGCTCACGGACAGAACCCACACTGTGAAAGTAGCAGATTCCAAATCCGACATCAGACCAGTGACAAGTGGAGTACCACAGGGTTCAGTCCTGGGTCCTCTCCTGTTTGGTATCTACTTCTCTGAAGTGCAGGCCAACACAGAAGGTCAATGGCTAACAAAGTTTGCAGATGACTGCAAACTAGGAGCCATAATCGAAACTCCTAACAATGTGGACAAACTACAAAAGGGCCTCACTGAGACAGATACCTGGTGTAAAGCCATGGCCTGAAGCTCAATGCCAAAAAGTGTATTGTCATCCCCTTTGGTAAAAACTCTGTGCCCATGAACTACCACATAGCTGGTAGTCTACTTAATGCCAAAAATGTGATAAGAGACCTTGGGACACAGGTGGACAGTAGTCTCTCCTTTGATAATCACATCACCAAAGTGGTCAGGAAATCCTTCTATGTAGCTCATCTCATCACAAAAGGATTCTCATCCAGAAAAAAAGAGGTCATTGTTCCCCTCTACTCATTATAGAGTACAACACCCCTTTTGGTATGTACCTCACAAGACATCTACAACAACTGGAAAGACCACAGATATACCTCACAAAGAGGATTACTGGCCTCAAACAGATGCCATATGCAGACCATCTCAAAAAACGACAGCTTTATTCCATTGCATATCGCCTGCTCAGGGGCGATCTCTGCCTAACATACAAAGCTATGTCAAACCCAGAACTGTTGGACATGCTCCACTTAAAGAAATCCCAGTCCCTCCGAGCTACATGCTCTAGGGACCTAAACCTTGTCACCACAATAAACAGAACATGCTGGAGGGATAGATTCCTGTCCCAGAGACTTCCCATACTCTGGAACAGACTACCTATCTATGTCAAACAGAGCTCCTCATTAGCACTCTTCAAGAAAAATCTTGATGATTGGATGGGAAATGGGAAATTCACCCCGGGGATCACTTCTGTGGCTCTGCTCGACAGGGGCACAGGAAAATCATTTTCTTGGGTGGCGAAAGCCAGGGTACATTTTTTGGCTAGGCTTGTATGGGCCCTAGGGCCGATAGCCTAGTACCTACCTATGAACCTATGATGCATGATGGGTCTTCCTACATTTTAATCGATATGCATTCTATTGTTAAAAGTAAAGGCCTGTAAACAGAAGCAGATGCATTTCATTTCATTAAGCAGAAAAAGTAATAAATGTACCTCTCTCATTCTGCTGTTCCTCAAGCCTGTGCATCTGCTCCATGCACATGGTTCAGTTCCTGGTATGATTTTCCTCTCTTAAAAACAGAAAATGGAAAGTATAAATGATGTATTTCCCAAATAACAGTGACATACATTGCTCAGAAAAGTTGCTAAACAACTTAATCATGAAGAATATTAAATAATCACCCTATACTGCTACATACTGGTTTTTAATATATTTGACTGTAAACTGGAGAACATGAGACTCACACCTGCAACTACAATATACAGCTGAGCTCTAACCCTGAGAGCTACTTGCCTAGCTAAGCCATCTTTACTAAAGAAAGTATCTTTTGAATGCATTGAAAACACCTGTTTTTGTGACATCACCTGGAAGGGGGGATGGTCTACTACTATGGATTCTAAGGGCCCTGGCTTAGGATTTCAAAGTATGAACATTTGCTGGTCATGTAGCTAAAAGAGTGGGAAAAACATCATTCATGTCAGCACTGTGTTCAGAAACATTAACAGTAATGGAAATCATTGATTTCTCAGACACTGGGACAGTGTCATGTATCACAGAGCTTTTGTGAATAGAACCATGCAAGTTGCTGTATATAAGGGGCACAGTAAGGTATGTGTGAGAACCATGATATTCCCCGACAATATGCTAAGAACATACATGCATCTTCCCTGTTCTTCATTTCAGTTGTTAATCTGCCCATCCCACTCCCACAAAAGATGAAGATGATGTTGTTCTTGAATTGAATGTAATATTTAATGATAAAACAGAAGTTGCTAGCACTTTTACAAAGTATACAATAGTCACTAAATCACTGGTCAGGCATACAACACTCTGCAGCAAGCTTCACTTACCCTGCTGTTAAAAATCTGATGTTAATGGACCATTACCCATTATGGTTCTCACACATACCTTACTGTACCCCTTATGTACAGCAGCTTGTATGGTTCTGTTCACAAAAGCTTATTAGTCTAGCACTTTACCAGACTTCTTGTAGCAATTATTGTAGCACACAAAAGTGCTACCACCACTAAACATTCTACAAGGAAACAGCTCCAGTGCTTATTATTAATGCCCACCCCTCCAGGCACGTCTAAAGGTCAGTACCCTGTGCTTTCTCCTAATAACCTGGTGAACTTGGGCATCCTGAGGCAATGTAGCAGCTGCCTCAAGTACACTGACAACCCTCTCCTCTTACCTCCCAACACTCACACTTGTGAGAGATGCACTTATATATCCAAAGTGGAAGCCACGCACTATCCAGCCAAAACTGGAATAGCTGGTCTAGAGGAGAAGGTCAACACTTGCACCACACCACATGGAACACATAACCCTCCAGAACACACACCAGCACTGCCTTCACATAAAAACACAAACCACACACACACACATGCACACACACACACACACACACACACACACACACACACACACACACACACACACACACACACACACACACGCACCTTCACAGAGGCTCTCAATAAAAATCTACCCAAAGAGCAGAGACCTCCAAGGCAGAAACACACTCGACCACCACAATACAAGACTAATCATGAGTCGCATAACTCTCCTTAACAGTGTGCCACTCAACCAAAGCCCCTAAGGCAAAACAGCATGCCCAACACACTAGTCATAGGTGACTTGATAGTGAGGCACACTGATGTCCCACTCACTAGGATGAATAAGGAGAAAGTAACAGTCAGCTGCCTGCCTGGTGCCAGGATCACCCACATAAAGCATGCACTCAGGGCCCTCAACAACAGGTACAAATATGACTCTGTCATTGTACCTGAGAAGTACCTCCCCAGACTACATGAAAAGAGACATGGAAGAGCTCAGGGATTATGTAGCTCAGGCGGGTATGACCCTAGCCCTGAGCAGCATCCTACCATCACCCAGAATGATACCACAGTACAAGCCGAAAATGATTGATTTCAACAATTGGCTAAGTTTCTGCTGTCATTCTAAGGGGATCCAGTATTTGTCTGCCTGGGATGACATGATTGACAGACCTCGATACTTTGCCAGAGATGGCCTGCATCTATCACCCCTGGGCTTCTGGATACTGGCCAAGTCTCTTGGCACCGATACAGTGCCTTTTTTTAGGTGGTGTTCCAAAGACCAAATTACCACCGTAACAGCTACAAACAAATGCAATCTGAGGGTCATGCCGCTCAATGCTAGAAATTTAAATCTCAAAATGCACTCGTGCGAAGCACTCCTTAAAATGGAGAACATCAATATGTGTGCGTAACAGAGACCTGGTAAAAAGCAGTAGAAAGCACCCCTGCACTACTAGGCTATAACTCATTCCACACCTTTTGGCCCCAGAACTTGGACTGAAGCGCCAAAGGCAGTTGTGTTTCCATATTCATAAAGGATGCACACACCTCCAGACTAGTAGCTCAACATAATGCATCAGAGATACTTCAGGTGCAGCTAACATTGAGTAAGACAGTGATTCAGGTCATAGCCTGCTATAGGTCCCCAACTATGTCCCAAAACTCACAGTCCATGTTCCTAAGCACCCTAGAGAATATTAGGGTCCAAGCTAACACTCTCATACTAGGCGACTTCAACTACCCATCCATTAACTGTGAAAACTACTCATATACCAATACACTTGTACAATGTTTCCTGGAATTCATTAATTCCAATGCCTTGGACTAGCTCATTCTTACCCCCACTAGAGGTAGCAACATCCTTGACCTGGTCATTACTAACATGGGCGACCGTTGCTCTACACTAATAGTCAACTCCTCCCTGGTTAGATCCGACCACAATCTAGTCACCTTGGAAATACATATTCCTCCTGCCCCCTACCCCCCACTCCCACCCACAAAGGTAATCACCATGAAAACTTCTCCAAATCTAACCTCGGGCTCCTAAAGACAGAGGTGGCTAACTTCACGGCACCCATGCAAATGGAGAAAAGTTGCATAATCTCCAAATCATACACCAGTGCACTGTACAAACACGTACACAAATGCATGGATCTTGCCATACCCAATAGAACCAAGACGCTCTCCACCAAAAAAAGGAAGCCAATCTGGTGGTCCCCTGCCATAAACAAACTCTACAACAGAAAGAGGAAACTGATGTGGAATAAGGTGAAGTTCCAAGACTGGAAAAACTCCCTTATCAGCCTCAACAAAAAGTTGAGCTCCCTCATCAAATCCTCTAAAGCTAGCTATGAAAACAGAATTGCAGCAGATAGTAAAGACAACCACAAGGCCTTCTATAATTATGTAAAGAATCTCCACGGCAATATTCAGATTTGCTTTGAGCTACTGCACAATGGTACCTCCTATACCGAGCCAACAGATATTGCCAATACACTGGCCGACAAATTCAGTGCCAACTTTACACCTCTCCCCCCCCGCCAAAAAAAAAATCACAATAAAAGTAGATTTCCAGGCACCCAGTAGTACTGCTGCGCAGGTTAAAAAGCACTGTCCAAGGCCAAGAATACAGCTTCTATGGGACCTGACAATATCCCTGGTTGTGTTCTACATGAACTACAGAGTGAACTGGCACCTCACCTGTGTGCCCTGTTCAATCACAGCCTCACCTCAGGCTTTGTCCCTACCAAATGGCGCACTGCTACAGTCATCCCTCTCCACAAAGGAGGAGCAATTACAGACCCTGGGAAGTATCGCTCCATTAGCCTGATGAGTCTGATATGCAAAGCTATGGAATGCATCAACATGGACCTAATAAACAAGGATATAGGGAATCTCCAAGCTCTGGATCACACACAGTTTGGTTTTGTGAAGGGTAAATCATGCCTGCTCAACATGGTGGACTTCTTTGAGTCAGTCACTAGAGCTGTGGATGAAGGCAAGGTGGTTCATGCAGCCTACCTTGATCTGGCCAAGGCCTTTGATACCATTCCCCACTCAGAAATCATAGAAAAACTCACTAAGCTAGGCATCAACCCCTATATCACTAGGTTGGTTGCAAACTGGCTCACAGATAGAACCCACAGTGTGAAAGTAGCTGACTCCAAGTCAGACTGCCGACCAGTCACAAGTGGAGTCCCACAGGGTTTGGTCCTGGGTCCTCTCCTGTTTGGTATCTACTTCTCTAAAGTCCAGGCCAACATGAAGGGACTCCCGCTCACAAAGTTTGCAGACGATTGCAAGTTGGAAGCTATTATTAACTCCCCGAGTGATGTTGACATCCTACAGAAAGACCTCACTGAGACCAACAACTGGTGTCAGAACCATAGCCTTAAGCTCAATGCCAAAAAATGTGTCATCATCCCCTTTGGGAAAAACCCAGTTCTCATGAATTACCACATTGATGGTAGTCCACTGAACACAGAAGGCATTATAAGAGATCTGGGAACACAGGTTGACACCAACCTCTCTTTTGACCACCACATTGCCACAGTGTTCAGAAGATCTTTCTATGTGGCACATCTAAAATCCTTCTGTATGGCACATGTCATTACTAAGGGTTTTGCATGTAGGAAGAAAGAGGTCATTGTCTCCCTCTACTCTTCCCTCATTAGACCAATTATCGAGTACAACACTTGCAACAACTGGAGAAGCCGCAAAAATACCTCACAAAAAGGATCCTAGGCCTTAAACACTTGTCCTATATGGACAGACTCAAAAAACTCCAACTATTCACTGTCTCACATCGCCTACTTAGAGGCGATTTCTGCTTGACTTACAAAGCCATGTCTGACCTAGATCTGTTAGAAATGCTACAACTAAAGAAATCCCAATCCCTCTGCACCACATGCTCCAGAGACCTCAACCTCATTACTGCAATCAAAATAACATGCTGGAGGGACAGGTTCATAACCCAGAGACTGCCCACACTATGGAATAGACTTCCCATACATGTCACTGGCCCTCTTTTAGAGAAATCTTGATGAGTGGATGGGAAATAGAAAATTCACCCTGGGGATCACTCCAGTGGCTCTACTCAACAGAGGCACTGGGAACTAAGGTCAGGTGGCACAATGCCAAGGTAATCCTATGGGCTATGCTTGTAAAGGCTCCAGGCAGGGCCATTAGTCTAGTACACACCTATGAACCTATGAATATGTTTGTAGGAATATGACAAATAAATGAGTTATTTGCAACCATGCTCAAAATATATGATAATAGCAATAAGTATAGTATGCTTCTCAAAAGAAATGCTATGTGTGAATTAAACGAAGATAACATATGTGTTTCCTATGTGAATTGGAAACCACAGCCACCACATGTTATTCTTAAACAAGCAGGTACTGCTCTACAAACCCTGTTGTTTAGAAAGCTGCTGTTAGCAGAGCATTTTGGATTGTGTGGCATATTCATAGGAATTCAACAACTAACTCAGTTTTTTTGTAACCATACACAACATAGGACAGGTGATCTGCTGTGGTGACCCCTAACCGGGAAAAGCCAAAAAAAGAAGAAGACACAACATAAACATTAATATCAAGTATGGTAATAGGCTTCTCTAAAGAAATGTTATGAATTAAGTAAATCAAGATGACAATTACAGATGTTTCACCCTGTGTGGATTGGAACCCACAGCATGCCAAATTTTAAACATGCTGGCTCATTCCTTACAGGCTGAGCTAGCCAACATCAGGGGTTGCATTTTAATAAACAGGTACTACAGATATTAATTTGAATTCCTGTGGAGAATGGATGACTACAGAAACTGCAAACACTTATCTGACATTTTATTGTAAAGAAGTAAAAGCTATCAACACATAATTGAAAACATTTGTGTAAGCAGTCAGGCATTCCTTTTAAGCTTAAATAAACATGTCTGTTTACTTTACTAGGCAGAATGAATTAAAGAAGTTATATATGAGATTTTATTCCAGCTTATAATGGTGCAGTAAGTGATACTGTAGTACTGTAATGGAAACTATGAAGTGTGCAGTCATCTGCAGCCTAGGCGTTATAAGTGTCAGTGATGCACAAGGACAGTGGCTATGTGACATTATGTCATTAGATGTTGTAAAACATATGTACATATACAAAGGTCATAATTATGGATATTATAAACACTATTAAATAAATTAATAGAATGGGAATTGAACTTGGAATTATAAGGTGACATCACAATATTTCTGGCCTCACTCCATACAGCAAGATGGGAATGACACATACCCGGGGTGGGATTGAAGTTGGAGTTCCAGGCCGAATATGCATGTCTTTCTTTCTTTCTTTCCATAACAGGGGTGGGTATAGAGATAATCACTGTATATTGCTGTAGTATTCATATTCATGTATTGTTATTTTTGATTTACAGCAGACATGAACCGTGCATACACATCCACACAGGGTCTAATGACATGTATCCATGCA
This sequence comes from Protopterus annectens, assembly GCF_019279795.1. NCBI lineage: Eukaryota > Metazoa > Chordata > Ceratodontiformes > Protopteridae > Protopterus > Protopterus annectens. Next base: position 1,555,410,362 of record NC_056746.1, on the reverse strand, counting down.
GCTGAAGTACAGGCAGTCCAAACAACATGTGTAATGCTGTTTGCATTAATATTCACAGGTTCATCTACTTTGAGACTAAACCAGGGAACAGCAGGTGAGTGTCTCCATGCTGTTACTCTGACTACTATTATTTCATAGCACTGCTGTTTACAGTCATTTTGTTATCTCCCTAACATTGTACCCTACAGGTACATCCAGTGGAGGCCCAAGCTGTGTAGGTTCAAGTTCAGACAGACAAAGTCTGTTACAGCAAAATTGTCATAGCTTGCATCAATGTGTTGTACACATGTGATACATGACATTTATGTCAATATTTGTCAACAAAGGCCCATCTGATGTAGAGTTGCAAAGTCCATGACATGAGTATTTATGGACCATGTTTCTGTGCTGTATATGTGATGCTGTCAGTATTCTTTTTGCTAAATATGTGACTGGGATGCCTTTTATTTTACTTTCCCATTGCAGGATCCACAGTACAACCCATGGCCTCTCCACAGTAGGAATCTGTCAGTGTATGCTATTAATTATGTTTCATACCTGTCATGGCTGTTAATCCTGTTGTTCTCCATTAATACTGTGTCCTTCCCATTCCTAGGTCAATCTGCATCAATCTTATCAAGTGTATCTACGCGTGGCATGTGTATGTCAGCCTTTCTGTATGTTTTAACTGTGTTCACCTGGTTAGTTAATGGTAGCAATGATGTGATCACTAATGCTGTTTTTTCCCCTACAATAGTCGAGCTTCATCCCTCTTCAGCAGCGCTTCCTAAGAGGGGCTGTCAAGGGTATGTGTTTTTTGTATTCCTCACATATGTCATGCATGTTTGCCTTATTATATTATATAGTGCATGTATATGGATCCCATGAAACATACATACAGTAGATCTCATGTAAAGTCATTATTATTAGTACCATTACAATGAGATGTATGTGCTATATGTCTCTGATGATATCCATTATGTGCTGTAGGCACACTGTCCTGATATGTGTCTTTGTATCTTGTAGCACATCAACTGTCTTCATCATCCAGCACCCCATCAAGTGATCATGATGTTGTTCAGGATGTGCATCAGTGTGGTAGTATGGCCCCTGGTGCACAGGACCTTGAGCTGTTTGGAGAGTTCATCCACGAGGTTGATAGTGATGTTGCTGCAGTTGTGGCCTCAGATGTGGAGGTCAACTTGTCTAGCCATTCAGAAGATGATGAGACATTGGCTGCTGAACAGAGTGAGACCATTTAATGACAAACCCTAGCTGAGACTGATGTTGATGGTAGTTCTCCACAACCTGAAACAGGGCGTTTCAGGAGAGATAGGCAAGCAGATGTTGTGCATAGCAAGGTGTGAAATGGTGTCCACCTCCGGCTGCAGGCAAATGAACTTCCACAGCAATGGTCAGACATCTGTGCACTTGTAAGTGCCACTGATCATGTGGCACAGTAGCGACAAGTGATTCATGAAGGACAAGAGAACAGACATGGTGAGATAATGGCTGTGTTGTCCTCTCAGAATGAGATTCTGCTAGCTGTTGCACAGTTGGTAGAAACTCTGGCCTTTACAGTACTGCAGCAATGTCATAATATCAGAAGGGTTCTGCATTCCCTGACAGTGCTCAACAGATTGCAACATGGAAGAGGCAGGTCACCTGTTCATGAAACCACCATTGGTCATCCAGTATCACTGTCTGTGGTCCAACCTGCACAGAGTTCCAGTGCTGGCACATCTGTTGTGGTGCCACCAGTCACAGCAAGGCCTTCAACCTGCAGTCAATAAGGTCACCCTAGACTGTGTTAGAGTGTGCCCAACAGTGTCATAAACATAGCTGGCTCGTATTATTGAATTATCAATTTACTGTGATATATTTTTTGTGTGACTATTAAACATTCTGAATTATATCCTATGTTGTTTGATTTTTTTTCCATGTTATTCTGTTGCAGAGATAGGAATGTGTAGCATTGATGCGTGTCCCTTATTGTTTTCCATACAGTAATAAAGCAATCTGACTGTGTATGCATACCTCTGTCAGATGTGCCCTGAGTTGATGATCCCTGTTATGACACATTTGCATATATTCATATTATAATATATTACACTGATGTTGGTGTTATGTCTGATGCTCAGTGTGTACATCTAATGGGTACTTGCTATTAGATGCAATCTGTGCTGCTGTGATGGGGCAACACCTGAACATCAGTGCTTAATCTGTGTACTCATGTATGTGTGGCTTGTCATGACTCATAGTTGAAGGCCACATGCTGCCATGTTGCCTGGGCCTACCTTTGTGATCAAGTTGCCTATGCCTGTGACTTATATCCCCTACATCTTCCTGCTCCTCCTGTGGATGCCAACTTCAGACATCTGGGTTTTTTCAGGTAGTTCACCCACACCTGGAGGTGGAAGACTGCCATGTGCTGTAGTTAGCATACTGTGTAGCAAGGCACATATTTTTATCATTTGTGCTACCTTCTCAGGTGTGTATTGCAGTCCACCCCCAGATGATTCAGATGTCTGAACATAGTTTTAGTACATCAAACACATGCTCTGTGATGTTTCCGGTTGTTGTGTGTGCTCTACTGTAGGCCTCCTGTGCAGAGTTGGATGGCCCTCTGTATGGGGTCATTAGCCACGGCACAAGAGGATAACCACTGTCACTTGTTGTGGGGAATGAAAACACATTTGGTCAGAATGGATATTGTTGTGAGGGGTATCCTTGGATTATATCCTAGCTGTGCTCCTGTACTTACCTAGTAGTAATCTCTCAGGTATTTCATCTTGATGGAATGCAGCCCTCAGTCCATTTTCCCTCTATATGGTAGCATCATGGAAACTTCCAGGGTTTGTTGCCATGATGTTCGTTATGCTGCCGTCTGCTGCACACACAGCCTGGCAGTTGATGGATGGCCAGTCCTTTCTGTTTATCTGTCGGACTGCTCAAGATGTACTGATGTCTTAGGTATGTGTCGACAAGCTACTACACCGAATGTATGGGGAAAGTCTGCAATGTTATAGAACTGGTGCATTTGTTTTCCACTCCATGGGGGATGGAAGGGAAGTGTATGTAGTCATCCACCTTGCTGCACATTGTTTCCAGGAATTTTGCCAGGATACAGCTGGCAGCTGTCTATGACACTCCCACAGCATCCCCCATATGCCCCTGGAATGTCCTAGATGTGACTACAGCCAGATTGAGACACACTTTGGTTTCAGACATGATGGGGTTTCCTCGCAGGGTTTGCTCAGACATGTGCGGGGCATACATGTTGCAGACGGCCTGCACCAGTTGTCTGTCTAGGTGGTACCTGTCAATTATTTGCTGGGCTGACAACTGGTTTATTTGCAGCCTTGCTCTGACTCTAGTTGACTGCCTTCTAAGGGCCATAGCTACAGCCTCATTTATGTCTTTTATCCCTGCAATCTGTTGCAGTTCATTAATGGCAGGTTGCATTTTTATGTGTTTTCTTAGTTCTTTTGCTATGGAATTCAGCAAATCCACAGTATTAGTTTGATTCCTTGGGGCCAGTAAAGCATATGCCAAGGATTTACAAAAAGAGTCGGAGTGGCAGTTTTTGGCCTTTAAGTTGCATTGTGTGTGTGCATGATGTATTTTGGAATTGGACTGGTGTGCATAGAATCTGTAATTATCTTACGCTGAATAGTTTATAGTCAGCGTGCTGCACTGCTAACAAATAGCTTCTGCGAACTTTACAGAATCAGGCCCAGTGTGTGTTTAACATTTAGTAGCAGGGGTGTGCCCTACTAAACAATATAGGCTGTACTACTGAGTGCCTTCTTTCAGTTATAAAATGAATCCCAAACCTAACGAATAAATAAAGATAAATGCAAAGTGTAAGCAAGTAAGCAACAGAAAAAATAAAAAATTATTGGGAAAAAAAAAAGAAGAAAATGGTGCTTAGGATTAAATTGCTTCTGTCAGTATGAGTCATATTGAGTTTATCTCATATGCACATTGTACAGGGTTTGATTCTTACCTTTGGGGTAAGAAATTTGTCAAGGCTTAAAATGTCCTACAAGGGTAGATAGTCCAATACTAACCTATGGACTTAGATACACACACACACACACACACACACACACACACACACACACACACACACACACACACACACACACACACACACACACACACACACACACAAAGCAAACCATGATCAGTATATATTCATTTCTCATGTTAGTCATCAATAAAGAAAGTGCCTGAGCTATAATTAGCTTAATTTTAATTAAAGCACATATGTTATAAAAGCCCTGTAATAATAATCCTAAATATCAAATTCAATAGCTATTTGTAAACTGCATTATATATACCAAACTTATTTATAATACTCTTCAGCTGCTTAAATATCAAAGGAAAAAAAAAGGTTTCAAACGCCCTGCATCAGTCTCTGTCTCAGACACACACTATAATACTTTGGGCAGCACAATTTGTTATTCAGCAAATCTGCAGTAATCATGATTATTTCATGGTGCTCTAATGGCGACCTCAAGAAGCCTATTAAGAATATAAAGTACAGAGAGGCCTCATTTCTTGATTGATTTTTCTCCCTAGTTCACCTAGGAACAAATAGACTTTCAGAGTGTGTTGAACATTTAGCCCTGGCGCTTGGCCATACGTCTCAACTGTCCAGATTTTTGCAGAATGTCCAGATTTTCTCCTCATAAAAATTTGTGGTTATCTGGCAAATCAGTGTGGACTGAATTCATTTAATAATGCAATGCATTTGTGTTTCAGATTTAATTTCCTTCAGAAAATGCATCCTAATATAAATCCTGTTATTCTAGCAACTTTCTAAGTTTAAACTTTATGAGTAATATTTAAAACCTGTCTCTATTGTGAGGCCTTTGACCCAATTATTTGAGACTTTATCTAGATTTCTTGTGCTAAGAAATTGAGAGGTATGCCCCTACGACACTGCTTTCATGAGAGAGAGAGAGAGAGAGAGACATATGTTACTTTTTTCAATGATCAAGAAGAGACTAGTAATATAAATTTGGAGGGACTGGGTGGCTTGACTCCACATTGGAGATGCAGGGGAGCCTGCCCCCCTACACAAAACACTTAAATTTCAGTTAAATTATCATCAGGGGATTTAATCTTTGGTGAGTCAGAGTGGAAGGATTTATTATATCCTTGTTTTAAAATTAAGGGGAAATGTGTATTAAAAGTATACTTAGCTTTGCTGCATTGTTGTCTGTCAAGCAATGTAGCTGCATTGTTTTCTTTCTTTCTTTCTCTAAATGCCATGGTGATTCCTTTAGTAGTTTGTCCATGTATGCACATGCATTTCACTGACATCAAAGCAAATAATTTTCCCAGTGATCACTTCAGTAGTTTGTCCATGTATACACAAGCACTCAGATGACACCAAAATGAATCATTGCCCACAAATTTCCCTTCAGTAGTCTGTCCAATTATACACATGCACCAAAATGAAATACTTCCTCCAATGACACCTTCAGTAGTTTGCCCATGTATGCATAATATACTCAAATGATACCAGAATGAAACAGTTCCCCAATAATCCCTTCAGTAGTTTTGAGCACTCAGATGAAACCAAAATGAATAATTTCCCCCAAAGATCACTTCAGTTGTCTGTACAAGTATGCACTACCACTCCAATGACATTAACATAAAACATTTCCCACAACAATCCTTTCAGTAATCTGTCCAAGTATGCACAAGCACCAAAAGGAACTATTAAGTAACCCTACTTACTTCAGAGACTTGTTGTTTTTCTCTGCCCTAGTCTCTAACCCACACACCACATCTGCCCGCAATGAGCAATTTCAATTAGGAAACCACTATGTCCCTCAGATTGCTATGAATGTCAAAGGTATATCCCAAGACATTGGGCAGGATTCACGAAGGCTTGCACGGAGTGTAAGAGATGTGCAACACTCCATGCAAGCCTCGCGATCCAGGAACAGCCCTAAACTCCATGTAAGAGACCAGCTAAAATGTCTCTTACACGGACTGGGCGTGGACATGCTAAATACCTCACTTGCAGCCAAAAGGTATGCAAATGAGGTATATTAGCGATCCACGAAGCAGAAACCAGTCCGTGTAAGAAACGTTTTAGCTGCAGAAATGTACTCAGTTGACAACTGAGTACGTTTCTGCAAATTCCACAACAGAGCCATGTCAGCTCCAAAAAAAGGGTGCATATGTCTCAGGCAGCATGCCAATGGCCAAATATGTGGCCACTGGCAAGATAACCCGATGCAAAAATATTAAAAATATTTTTTTTTTCGGCGATCGCCAATGTTTAAACCCAGCGCAGCCCCGCGCAAACGGGCTGCGCTGTATAAAACCATAAAAAAGAAGGTTATAAACCCACAAATGTGGGTTTCATGCAATACATGGAATGACAATGCAGGGACCAGCAGACCAAAAACAACATGGCCACCGTGTAGTGGTTGCTAAGGGGGGAAGCTGAGTCTAAGACATGTAACTAAGCATTAGTAGGCAATCTCATGTAAATGAGGGTTAGGATACTCACAGTCACATAGCAAATGAGCACAGTCTGAGTAGTGTAAGAGATACATAAGGGGGAGGAATAGAGTAGGAGATAGGTGACATCACAGGAGGGAATGGTAGAAAGAAATGCAGTTCATTGGAGGTCAGTGTAACATGACAGATGACAAACACAGATCATGGAAAGAGGTGTGCCACTAGATAAGTCAGGGAAAGTCAAGAAATGGAAGGTGTACACTGTTACTTACACCAAAGTTTCTTGCTGGGCGTGCATGCGCACGTGTGCCCGCCATGAAGCGCGAGTAGGGCAGTGGTGCGCGTGTGTAAGGCAGACTGAGCATGTGGGAGCATGTTGGGAGATGTTTAACACTGTTTGTGCTGGTGTGTGCGTGTGTAGGGCAGGCTGAGTATGTTGGAGGCTGTTGGCAGATGTGTAACAATGTTTGCACGGGTGTGCGCACGTTTTAACCCGAATAAGTAGATTCTGAACTATGTAAGCACGTGTGCGTGCGTGTAAGTCACTGTGAGCGTGTTTCTGATGGTATGCACGTTGCTCCCCCCTGAGGAAACAGAAAGGAAAAAGGAAGCAACAGAATTAATAGGAAGCTAGCAGGGATAACTGCTGAAGCTAGCAGGTGAAAACAATTAGAAGCAGGCAATTACACAGGCAGAATAGTAGCTCAGCCCAGCACTTAAAACTCTGCAAACAGTAGTGCAGGATGTTTCTCTTAAGAGACACTGCAAGACAGGAGTAAGCCAATAGAAGTGAAAACTGAAAAAGCTTCACTCAGAACAGAAATGTTAGGGGCTGCCATAGCTGTCATAATGAAACATAGGTGACTTGCTGAGGGTGGTGACAATGCAGATGGTGCCAGACAACCCACAGTGAGGAGACGGAGAAGAGTGTACAGGCCCAGGGTCACCTACCATGGGTTACATGAGCTGGAGATAGTAGAGCGCTATAGAGTGGACAGAAAGCTCCTGCAGCAAATTGTTGAGCTGTGCAGGCCATGCCTCACACACAGAACCAACAGAGGGGAACCCATCCCAGTGGAAACCAAGGTATGTGTTGGCCTAAGAATACTAGCAACAGGTACCTTCCAGAGACCAACTGGCGATATGATGGGGATATCACAGGCATCAGCCTCCAGGGTACTGCACCAGTTCCTGGATGCCATGTCAGCACATGTCGGTGATCATGTATATTTCCCCAATGCCCGTGAGGTATTGGCCAGCAATATGCGTCTCTTCCAGCAAATAGCGGAATACCCTGAGGTAGTGGGTGCAATAGACTGCACACACATATGCATCAAAGCACCAGCCGGTGAGCGGGGTAGGGCCTACATTAACCACAAGGGCTTCCCCTCCATCAACTGCCAGGTCATGTGTGATGCCCAGGGCATAATAATGAATGTGTGTGCAGCTGCCCTGGGAGTTACCACGATTCCCACATCTGGAATTTGACGCAGCTGTACCAGACATTTGCCAATGGGGACATCCCTCACGGACACCTAGTGGGGGATGCAGGTTATGCACTAGAGCTGTGGCTGATGACACCCATCAGAAATGCACACACACCTGAACAGGAACACCATAATGAGGCACACGCACAAACACGTAATGTAATAGAGCGTGTGTTTGGGCTGCTCAAGTCATGGTTCCGGTGTTTGGACACATCTGGTGGAGCCTTGCAGTACACACCAACTACATGTACCCAAATTGTCATGGCATGTGCTATGCTACATAATATGATCTTGCGAAAACAGCTGCAGCAGGACCAGCATAGGGCTGGGCCAAACAGCCCCCCATCATTGCCAAGGCCATCACAGGCAGAGCATGACTCAGAGGAGGAACAACCTGAGCCTGCCCCAGTAGGCAGAAGGAGGCGTGCCCAGTATGCCCTGGCCTTGGCAAAGAGGCAACGCATAGCACATACACTGGCTCAGTAGGAACCCTGGGAATGATACCCCCTCTGACTCACTCAAATAATAAAGTAAATACGAAAGTGAGAGCAAACACCACGAAAATACCTTCAGTATAGTTGAAAACTCTTCAATATAAAAATAGTTGAAAACTCTTCAATGTAAAAAAGTTCCAATAGGCAATAGCATAAAAACGAACACCATTTATTGTAGAATATGGAATAAGCGCTTTCACGTAGTCCAAGCTACGCTTCATCAGATACAATCACATAGCTTCACTCACTCTTAAATACAAAATGTACGATATTTTGGCGGGCTCATTAGTATACTTATTATTCAATGCATCAATTAACCAAACACATTGGTTACTTAATTAACTATTGTTGCATTGCAAACACTCCATTGCAGCCTAAAATCAGAGCACAACACTAGCTCTTACTATAGTGCATAGAAAAACGCTTCATCCCAAAACAACAAACCATAAACATTTAAAAAGCAAATAATTCACATTGCTCAAAAAAAAAAACGATATCCTAACACAATGTTGAACCCCTAAACAAACAATTCAGTAGTCAGAAACAACAAATGCATCTGAATAGTAGCATATCAACATTCCTTAGAAGCCTCTGATATTCCGATTGACGGAATATACTATCTGTCATATTTCTGCTAAAGGTCTTACCTTCTATTTGCACAGTTGAAGCATCAAGTTAGTGGTATAACCTCAATCCATAAAAAACACCGGTGTTTAAATTATTTATAAGTGAAAGCTCAACGTCAAGGACTCTAACCCCACAGTTAGCAGCATACTATTGCAAGCATCAAAGTGCGTCAAGCACTGGCCTGTATATAAAAGTATGCCTCTGGGTCCTAGTGTCCGTTTTATTATAGTGAGTTGCTATCTCACTCAAGGTAAATCCCAAGCTTGTTTGTTAGTGAACAAGGGTACATATCCATGCCATAATTGTCCCAGATGTAAGTACCTCAGCAAGACACAAATATTTCAACATCCTTATATGGATTTCGCTTTTAGACCCAGCCACTATGCTAATTGTAACACCAAAAACGTGGTGTATCTAGCAACTTGCTCCCTCTGTACAGCATTCTATATAGGTCTGACCAAAAGGAGATTGAGGGATCGCATTTATGATCACCAATATGATATCATCAAACTGGATGAAACTAATGCATTAGCTAGACATGTAAAAGAACACAACACCCATTCATTCACCTTTAGAGTCCTACAAATAATAAACAAGAAGGTAAGAGGGGGTAATATTAGTAATGATTTAGCGAAAGCTGAACTGCACTGGATTTTGAAACTAGCAGCACATTTATCACCAGGGCTGAATAGTTGTGTCTCATTGAAACCCATACTAATTGAAAGGAAGTAGTTTCTCTAGTAACTAGCTAGATGCGTTTTTTCTATTCCATGTTGGTATATCTGTTGACATTCAGATTTATTGTCAACAGATCATAATACCTCACCAGTTTTGTTATGTTCTCTGTGCATCGTGAATATTGATTCAATGATAGTTTTAAGCCACCCTTTGTATATCTAGACTCCATGTTTGTCTTTCTTCAGTCATGTTATATGTTATATTTAGATTTTCATAGATGTAATTTTTCTCTTTTCACTTGGATTTTCTATGCATCTTTATCTACTTTGTATCATACAGGGATCTGACAGTATATATGAGTTGTCTATATTGGGTTAGATAGACAGTACATATAGTATTTTTTATATTTTTATCTTATATTTTTTATCTTGCCTCTTTTGGTTAATACACATATTTAGATATTGAACGTCATCTGCTTCACTATCTGTGCTATTACGTTAAATAGAGCTTGGGATTTACCTTGAGTGAGATAGCAACTCACTATAATAAAACGGACACTAGGACCCAGAGGCATACTTTCACATACAGGCCAGTGCTTGACGCACTTTGATGCTTGCAACAGTATGCTGCTAACTGTGGGGTTAGAGTTCTTGACGTTGAGCTTTCACTTATAAATAATTTAAACACCGGTGTTTTTTATGGATTGAGGCTATACCATAAACTTGATGCTTCAACTGTGCAAATAGAAGGTAAGACCTTTAGCAGAAATATGACAGATAGTATATTCCGTTAATCGGAACATTAGAGGCTTCTAAGGAATGTAGATATGCTATTATTCAGATGCATTTGTTGTTTCTGACTGCTGAATTGTTTGTTTAGGGGTTCATCATTGTGTTAGGATATCGTGTTTTTGAGCAATGTGAATTATTTGCTTTTTAAATGTTTATGGTTTGTTGTTTTGGGATGAAGCGTTTTTCTATGCACTATAGTAAGAGCTAGTGTTGTGCTCTGATTTTAGGCTGCAATGGAGTGTTTGCAATGCAACAATAGTTAATTAAGTAATCAATGTGTTTGGTTAATTGATGCATTGAATAATAAGTATACTAATGAGCCCGCCAAAATATCGTACATTTTGTATTTAAGAGTGAGTGAAGCTATGTGATTGTATCTGATGAAGCGTAGCTTGTACTACGTGAAAGCGCTTATTCCATATTCTACAATAAATGGTGTTCGTTTTTATGCTATTGCCTATTGGAACTTTTTTATATTGAAGAGTTTTTAACTATTTTTATATTGAAGAGTTTTCAACTATACTGAAGGTATTTTCGTGGTGTTTGCTCTCACTTTCGTATTTACTTCATTTTTTGGTTTTGGTGAGAGCACCTTTGGCAGAGAGTTGTGCTCCTTGTTTCCACTGCATAACTTTTCTTTTTTGAACACAACTCTACGCACACGATGGATAATCAGAATGGTGCTAATGCCTCTGCTCCAGAGCCGAGGGATACGACTCGCCTTTGGACTGGTATATTTACTCTAGAGTCGAACCCTTTATTGACGCTGGACCTCAATGAATGTACAGATGCAGGACAACCCATGGAAAATGGTGAGAATCTTAAAGAATTTCATGAACAACTGAGAATATTAGAAGATGATCTTTATCAGATGCATAGATATCTATGGCAGAGATTACATCTAGAGGCATGTTTGTTCTACAAGGTAGTCCCCAGAGGCATGCGGGTTTTCTGCATGCCTACCTATGGGGACTCCCATCCTTCTTTGCTTAAACAATGGCAAGACCTGAATATCAACTTAGGTTTTGACTATGTGAAACTACTACTCAAATATTTTTTACCGTTAGAAACTGAGCTTCGCAACAAAAATGATACAGCATATAAGAGGTTAACAGATTGTTTTACCTCTGATTATTGCAGAGATAAGCTTTGTTCAGTCTTTGCACAAGTGAAGTCTTTCAGTGACAGACTGGGCAAAACCAAACAACGTAAGTTAAGGAGGGATTTTTTGGACTTCCAGAATGGCCATGTGTTTGTTTGGCCCAGGGGACAGGAGGATCGCCCCAAACCTCCATCTCTTGCCAACAACAACAATGCCGTAGGGAAAGAAGCTGGAGTTTCGAATACTTCGTCATTGACAGCAAGCAATACTTTTCCTAATATCCAGGCTGATGTGTCTTACACCAGGGTCAGCAGCCTGGACCCTATTGATGTGTCCAGTGTATGCACACCTCCTCCTAATCAGGAAGCCCTACAGGGACATCGCAATCCAGGAGCTATACCGAAAACCAACAACACCTTGGGAGCCCCCCCTCCCCCTTTTTTACCATACCGAAAGAAACTAGTTCAACAACAAAGGGGTCGGTCCAACGACAGGGGGCCAAGGAAACGCAAGTATTCGGAGGAATGGAATGGACCCAGCCGGAAGACCAGGTACTGACTTCTTTGGTCTACAATTTTTCAAGTACTGACCTTGACAGTAATTTGTCTAGCCTTCTTGATAGAGGGCTCACTTTTGTTCCAGCAGTTCGATCCACCTTAGAGGAATCCTTGATTGATTTAAGAATGTTTTGTAGGCGTGTTTGCCTGAAGTTGTTTTTTCCCAAAGACACAGATCATGACAGTACCAACATACCTCCATTCCCCTTTAGGAATAAGAGTACTTTTATGCCACCTTCACACCCTATGGTGGACTGCTTCCTGGATTTGTGTGAAAAGTACTTCTATGTACTGTTTTCGGACAAGACAAACAAAAAAGGAAGGTTTCACAATCTTAATGTTAATGAAAATCTTGCTTTGGTTAAACTGAAGAATGACAAAAGTATAATAGTGAAACCTGCTGATAAAGGGGGGGGAGTTGTGGTTATGGACACTGATGAATATATGAAATGTATGAATCTGCTGCTTTCTGACACTAAGACCTATGTGAATATATCTGTTGAACAAGTGTCCACTATCATACAAACAGTGAATGATAATGTCTATGACTTGTTGTTATGTAGACAGATTAGTGTGGAATTATATGAATATTTCTTGAAATCCCACCCAGTCATACCGATAGTGAAAGGGCTCCCTAAAATTCACAAGGAGACATGGCCGATACCTATGAGACCAATAGTGTCAGGGGAAGGGTGGGTAACTTCACACATATCCACCTTCCTGGACCATGTTCTACGACCTGTTGTTGACCAAAGTTGTACCATTTTAAAAGACACTTACCATCTTCTAGAGAGTCTCAATGATTTAAGCTTGGATATGGCCAAGACACAATATCTTTTGATCACCATGGATGTAGAGAAGCTGTTCACTTCCATTCCCAATGAAGTTGGAATACAGTACATTAGGGAGTTGTTACATAAAGAAACTACTTTTACTAATGACAGGGTCACACTGATCTGTCAGTTATTAGATATAGTTCTTCATAACAACGTTTTTTTTTTTTTTTTTTTTTTTTTGGAGATAGATACTTCCTACAGGCATGGGGAGTTGCCATGGGCACTCCCTGTGCCAATACTTACGCCAATTTGGTGGTATATTGGTGGGAGAAGTTATTTCTATTTCCACATGAGTCATATACAAATATCAAATATTATCGACGGTTTGTAGATGACATACTAATAGTGTGGGAAGGTACGGCTGAGAGCTTTGCCAGTTTTTTAGGATATTTGGAAACCACCACGGATTTCCTAAGATTTACTATGGAATGCTCACATCAACAGATCAATTTTTTAGATGTTACACTGAGATTAACTGATGAAGGAACAATCACATCTACACTTTACAGGAAGACAGTATGGAGGAATGCCATACTGGTGTCAGACAGCATGCATCCACCACATACTTTCCCAGGCATAGTAAGAAGCCAGTTCATAAGGATTTCTAGATTATGTAAAAACATAAGTGACATGATGAATGAAGCAAGTAAGATGGAGTCTTTGTTTAGAGCCAGAGGCTATAATATGGACATGGTTAGGAGAATAAGATTAGAAATTATTGGGGAATTAGACTCTGTAAGTAAGGGTGGAACAAGGTTGCTTAACAAACCAATTTATATGGGTAACAATGGGTACCACAGATCTAATAGCCACAGATTGGACTATGTCACTAAGTACACTAGTGATGTGGAAAGGATTAGACATGTGATAAGAAAGAACTGGAATGTCTTAACTGTGAATGAACAAGTTAGAGATGTTGTAGGAGCAACACCGAGATTCTGCTATAAGAATAGCGATAATCTCAAGATGTTACTTTGTAATGACAAGCAGGTCACAAATGTGACACAACCCAGTATGTTATTACTTGGAGACATAGTGAACAAGGGTACATATCCATGCCATAATTGTCCCAGATGTAAGTACCTCAGCAAGACACAAATATTTCAACATCCTTATATGGATTTCGTTTTTAGACCCAGCCACTATGCTAATTGTAACACCAAAAACGTGGTGTATCTAGCAACTTGCTCCCTCTGTACAGCATTCTATATAGGTCTGACCAAAAGGAGATTGAGGGATCGCATTTATGATCACCAATATGATATCATCAAACTGGATGAAACTAATGCATTAGCTAGACATGTAAAAGAACACAACACCCATTCATTCACCTTTAGAGTCCTACAAATAATAAACAAGAAGGTAAGAGGGGGTAATATTAGTAATGATTTAGCGAAAGCTGAACTGCACTGGATTTTGAAACTAGCAGCACATTTATCACCAGGGCTGAATAGTTGTGTCTCATTGAAACCCATACTAATTGAAAGGAAGTAGTTTCTCTAGTAACCAGCTAGTTGCGTTTTTTCTATTCCATGTTGGTATATTTGTTGACCTTTAGATTTATTGTCAACAGATCATAATATCTCACCAGTTTTGTTATGTTCTCTGTGCATCGTGAATATTGATTCTATGATAGTTTTAAGCCACCCTCTGTATATCTAGACTCCATGTTTGTCTTTCTTCAGTCATGTTATATGTTATATTTAGTTTTTCATAGATGTAATTTTTCTCTTTTCACTTGGATTTTCTATGCATCTTTATCTACTTTGTATCATACAGGGATCTGACAGTACATATGAGTTGTCTATATTGGGTTAGATAGACAGTACATATAGTATTTTTTATATTTTTTATATCTTTTATATATTTTTATCTTATATTTTTTATCTTGCCTCTTTTGGTTAATACACATATTTAGATATTGAACGTTATCTGCTTCACTATCTGTGCTATTACGTTTAATAGAGCTTGGGATTTACCTTGAGTGAGATAGCAACTCACTATAATAAAACGGACACTAGGACCCAGAGGCATACTTTTATATACAGGCCAGTGCTTGACGCACTTTGATGCTTGCAATAGTATGCTGCTAACTGTGGGGTTAGAGTCCTTGACGTTGAGCTTTCACTTATAAATAATTTAAACACCGGTGTTTTTTATGGATTGAGGTTATACCACTAACTTGATGCTTCAACTGTGCAAATAGAAGGTAAGACCTTTAGCAGAAATATGACAGATAGTATATTCCGTCAATCGGAATATCAGAGGCTTCTAAGGAATGTTGATATGCTACTATTCAGATGCATTTGTTGTTTCTGACTGCTGAATTGTTTGTTTAGGGGTTCAACATTGTGTTAGGATATCGTTTTTTTGAGCAATGTGAATTATTTGCTTTTTAAATGTTTATGGTTTGTTGTTTTGGGATGAAGCGTTTTTCTATGCACTATAGTAAGAGCTAGTGTTGTGCTCTGATTTTAGGCTGCAATGGAGTGTTTGCAATGCAACAATAGTTAATTAAGTAACCAATGTGTTTGGTTAATTGATGCATTGAATAATAAGTATACTAATGAGCCCGCCAAAATATCGTACATTTTGTATTTAAGAGTGAGTGAAGTTATGTGATTGTATCTGATGAGCGTAGCTTGGACTACGGAAAGCTTATTCCTTATTCTACAATAAATGGTGTTCGTTTTTATGCTATTGCCTATTGGAACTTTTTTACATTGAAGAGTTTTCAACTATTTTTATATTGAAGAGTTTTCAACTATACTGAAGGTATTTTCGTGGTGTTTGCTCTCACTTTCGTATTTACTTCATTTTTTGGTTTTGGTGAGAGCACCTTTGGCAGAGAGTTGTGCTCCTTGTTTCCACCACATTTCACTCAAATAATAACATGGATGCCTAAAATGACATGACCTGCTCACAAACATGTACAGGGAAGTGTAATATGCACATCCGACAGAGGCAGCCCTGCAGCACCACCTGAGGCATGAATGCCATGTGTTAAGTAATGTAACACCATGTACTATATGCACACCTGAGCACCCTGACTAACATCCACCCTCACCAAGCATGAAGCCACAAAATGACGATGGGATGATCAAGTGCAATAACTGGCTGAAGTAATGCAGTTAGTCAAAGGGGAGCCAATGTGTTTCAGGCTGGGAAGACATGCGGAGCATGGCATGATGCACCACCTGCTAGGGGTGGCATGCACCTATCATGCCATGCCCCATGGATACTGGCAAAGGCTGTCAGTACCCACAGCATGCCCTGAATAGGTAAGTCTCAAAACACAAACCCACCTTCATAGGTTCCACAAGGGATAGGAACCTAGATGTAATGCTACCCAATGCCAGTTGTCTAAACAGCAAGATGTGTGCAGTGTAAACGCACACAGTATGGAGAATGTAGATACCAGTCCTGTAATAGAGAACTGGGTCAAAGCTCACATCAGCACCCTAACACTACCAGGTCACACCTCATACTGTGCTGTACAGCCGCAGAACATGGAACAAGCTACAAAAGGAGGGTGACTAGCAATAAATGTCAAGGATAACCACACCCCCATGTTGGTACCACAACAAGAAGCAGCATGGATTAGCCATGGTCAAATACCAATGGCTAAAACCGCCTCCCAGTATATAGCCTGCTGCAGACTACTGTCCTTATACCAGGAACTGAACCTGGCCTATGTTGGAATACATGAATATATCAAGCCCCCCAAATCACATTATATTGCTTGACTGAAAATACCCAGACATACACTGGGAGCATTATACTAGCACCAACACAGTAGGAGAAAAGTTCCCAGAATCCATAAACCAAAATGCCCAGGAACAATGTACCACTCCCACAAGAGGGGTAAGCATACTGGATGTGATAATCAGCAACATGTGTACTGGATGGCAAGATGAGAAGTGTACCCCTCACTGGTAAGACCAGACCATAGAGTAATCACACTGGATATACACATCCTGACCCCAGTCCCTGGCCAGAATACCACAGTGAAAAACATGGGTAAAGCATAGGTTGCAGCCCTCCAAACTGATGTTGAATCCACGAAAGGCCCTGTGCAAGTGCAGAATATGGGACACACCACAGAACATGTTATACAGGCATTCCATGAACACAGCCAGGAATGCTTGGAGTATGCAATCACAAATAACAACAACACACAATGCCATACATGCAGGCATCTGGCATGCTGGACTCCAGCCATTACCAAACCATGCAAGAGAATGAGGAAGCTACCACATGATAGAGCAAACATAAAAAGGGAAGTAATCACTGACCAGTTGTATGGCAATAACATATGTCCACACATACAATCCACTAAGTCCAGCCACAACAAGTAGAATCTGTGAATCCAGAGGCAATGTGACACCAGTCCCAAGTACACAGACAACCACAACACCCCCCAATAAATACAAATATATGTGATAGATGCAACCATGTATCCAAACCAGAGGTTGAGCTCCACCAACTCAGTACTGTCAAAACTAGTCAGGAGGAGAAGGTAACCACATACACCACAAACCCAGTCCCACATAGACCTACCACAACTGTAAACCAAACACATAAACACAGACAAATATTCCCAGAGGCCTTAATTACAAACACACCACACCAACAGAAGCCTCCAAAGCAGATCACAAGCAACCACAACCTTCAAATATAGCACATGCAACGAATAGTACACAAAGCTGGTGTGCCAAACAGTCACAGGCCAGAAGGAGAAACAACATGCCTGATACAGTTGTAATAAGTGTCTGTATAGGCAGACACACTGCTGTCCCACTCACCAGACTGAACAAGGGAAAGGGTAGAGTAAGCTGCCTGTAGGCTGCCACAAAATGCCACATAACACAAGTACGCAGGTCACCCCAAAGCAAGCAGAAATATGATGCACTCAATGTCCATGCTGATGTGAATTACCTGAGATGTACCTCCCTGGTCAACATGAAAAGAGACATGGATGATCCCTCTGAGTATGTACCCCAGGCTGGTATGACACTGGCTGTGTGCAGCATCCAACCCTCACCAAGAATGATGCCACAGTACAAACACAGAATGCTCACGTTTAACAGCTGGCACAGTTACAGCTGTCAGTCCAAGAGGGTCTAATGTCTGTCTGCTTGAGATGTCAAGCATGACAAGCTATGCTGCTGTTCCAGGGATTGCTTGCACCTGTTACCCCTGTGCGTCTGGATACTGGATAAGGCCTTTGCTGCCTCCATAGAGCCGTATGTAGGCAAGGCCAAAAACACTACCCACCACCCTAGAAAACATAAGTGGTAGGAAACATAAGGGTAATGCTGACCAATGCCAGATGTGTAAACTGCAATATGCATGCCCCTGAGGCACTTCCCATTATGGAGAACATCAATGTCTGTGCAGTGACAGAAGCCTGCTGCAAGCCTAGTGATAGCACACCAGCACTACTAGGTTATACCACATATCATGTGTTATGGCCCCAACACCTGCACCAAAACATCAAAGGAGGGGGAGTATCCATATGCAGCACAGACACCCATATGGCCAGGTAACTGACAATGCACAAAGCAGCGGAGACCACCCGTGTGCACCTAAGTGTAGTCCAAACTGCTGTACAGTCTGTAGCATGTGACAGACCACACTCTCACACACAAGAACTCCACCCAGACATCCTGAAGACACTGGACAGTATGAATGTCCCACCAAATACCAGACAAGGTACACACAAATTACCACATAGGTGGCAAACCATTATGTATGCAAGGAGTAATCAGGGACCTAGGGACACAGGTCGACAGTAATCTGTCATGTGACACACACAATGCCAATGTGGCTAGGAAGATTGTCGATATTGGACACCGTATCATGAAAGGATTCACATCTACATCAACAGAGGTCACTGTGCCACTGTACTGTTCCCTTATCAGACCCATAATCTAGTACAATGACTCATATGGGATGTACCGTACGTGACACCGGCAGCGGTTCGGAAGACCTCATAGTTACCCCACCAACAGGATAAAGGGTGTGAAATATATGTCATAAGCTGCCTGGCTGTAGACACCACAGCTGAATGCAGTCACAGACTGCCTACACAGAGGCATTGTATGTCTGTTGTACAAGGCCATGTCCAACACAGGAGTAATGGACATGCTCCACCACAGGAAATCAAAGCCATTGGAGCTGTGAGAGAGTGACAGATGTCAGCCTCAACACATAATGAAATAAGATGTGCTGGAGGGACAGATACATAACCCAGAGGCTCCCCACACCCAGAAACAGGATCCCAATCCATGTTAGGCAGAGCCCCTCACTGACACCCCTCAACAGGAATATTTCCAAGTGAATGGATGATCATACATGTATACTAGGGGTCCTCACTGTGTCATGACCAGACAGAGGCACAGTGAAGAAATTCATCAATGGCCATAATAGAACATAGCAAGGGGTGGCGAAAGACACACACACTCTGGCTAGGCTTACTAATGGCCTAGGGTGTATAGCCTAGTATGAACCCATGAACCTATGAAGATACAAAACGTACAGGACACTAAGGATAATCACAAGGCTTACCCAACTGATGGTAGGAACCATGTTGGGCATCCACAGATATGCTCCAAATCACACAGATATTACAAACAACATACCAAACACACACACATATTGCTAACATACAACCTGTCAGGTGCAGTGCAAACACCCCCCCCCAGAGTGCAAAATACCTATCCCAGCAGACTGATGGTCCCCTGACATTGCAGATGCTGAGGTAACAGCCATCATCTGCAAAGCAGAACACACAGCAGCAAAGGTATGTGATGGTGTCCTGGGCTGAGGCCAACATGCACTCCAAGAATAATGGAATGCCAAATCACACTACTGCCCAATGTCAGCCTTACCACAGGATATGTACCCAAAGAGCAGTGTACAACAACAGTGGTCTATCACAACAAAGGTGTTGCCTGAATGGATACTGCAAACTACCACCCCAGGATCCTGACAAGCTTGTTCTGCACAGCTATGGAAAGGATCAGTATGTACCGCAGACAGAAGGCTATTGTGGACCTACTGATACTGGACCCTACACAGTGTGGCTGTCATAACTGCAGATCCTGCCCCTAAACATGTTTGACCCATTTGAAGCAGTCATTAAGGTCATTGATGAGGGCAATGTGGTCCACACAGCATAGCTGGACCATGCACATGCTTCTAGACAATACCGTACGGGTTCAGTATGGATATGTTCACCAGCTTAAATATACACCCCTATGTCAGTAGAGGGGTTGCAAAGCAGACCAACGACAGAACTGACATGGTCAGACATGCCGCATCCATGTCAGACTACAAAGCAGATATGAGTGGCATCCCACAAGGCCTGGTCTTGGCCCACCCCGTTCTGTATATATGTCCCATAGGTATAGGCCAACATGGAAGGACTGTGACTGAACATGTATGCAGAGGAGTACAAACAGCCCACCATATCCAACCCCCAGCTGACACAAGCAACCCACAAAAGGGCCACCTACAAACAGACAACTGGAGCCATAGCCATGTCAGCAAGCTAATTGCAGAACTGTGTATAGACAACCACCATGGATATACAGTAAGTGCCCACAAATTACCACACAGGTGTTAACCCATGACATACCTAACATGTAATGTGAGACCTGGGTACAAAAGGTGATAGATATCCTGCACTGGACAAACATGTGGCTGTAGTGTTCACAGAAACATATACTATATACCCACCCAGACATGAAGGTTGGCAGATGTAGATAAGGGGAACTCACCGTGGCTCTGCAGTCATCCTCCATCAGCGTCACAATTGACTACAATAGCCCCTGTGGGATATACTGCAGCAGACACCTCCATCAACTGTAAAGTCCACAACAGTACCCCACCAGGAGTAGCAAAGAGCATGAACAGATGCCATGTGTTGCCTGAGTAAACAAACTGCAGCCCCACATACGGCCATACTGCCCAGCTACAGGCAAGCTGTGCCTGATGTATGAAGCCATGTCCAACCTGGAATCAATGAACATGCTGCACCTTGTACAATCTGAATGGCAGTGAGCTATGCACATCAGAGACCTGAACCCCAGCACTGACATACATAGGACAAGCTGTACAGAATGATCCATAACACAGAAGGCACCCCCACTCTTCAGTAAACTCCTGGTACAGGTCGGCCAGAGAGCCACATATCGACACCCCTCAAGAGGAATCCTGATGAGTGGATGGGAGATGGTAGGCTAACCCTGGATATCACTGTTATGTCAGAGGTAGACGGAGGCACAGTATACTAACCATGACATATGTCATGGCAAACTCCAGTTACAATGTGTGTCGAAGGACAAACACACCCTGTGACTAGCATCAGAAATGGCCTAGGGAACATCGCTAGTGTTTGCCAATGTCCACCCATGTTGTGGAATACACTAGCAATGTTGGATGAGCCTGGTGTAGGTAGTCCATATCTGAACATAATGCAACATGCTCATATGTGCACAACTGGCCCCTACACAGTCTGTTGTGCTCACTATGAAGATGTCAAGCAGTCATAGGACTAAAGCCCAGGATACTGTCCACCACAGTGAAAGTACTGAACCAGTACACTATACGGTACTACAGTGTTAGGTCATTATGAAAGTATTTGAGAACTGTCTGCAAAGTATCCCATGCAATCCCTGCATGCACAGTATAATCCCTGTTGTGGCAGACACGAAGCAGTTGGCCAGTTAGTACACAACATGACACCCAACACACAACCATAAACGTGAGATATTGTTGAAGTTCACACACACCCAAATATGTGGTGGACTTCAGAGTGCAACATATGGAAAGCTCACACTGGGCATGCTCGCACACTTTGATAAATGAGGCATATGTCAGACAACGTGCCATGGAAAGGCTTTACTGGGCATGCTCACACACTTTAGGCCATATCTCCATTTAGCAGTTGGCCACACATATCTGGTATTTGTACGTGTCAGTCCAGGAACCAACCACAACACAGCAATCTGCCCAGTGCACACAGTAAAAGACTACAGAGATATAAGTGATATAGTGGATCGCCGTCATACGCAAACATCTTCCACAGATACACAAGTTGGTCATAGGAACAGGGAATGCTATGGCAATAAAGACCTGCAAACAGTAGAACAGCACAACAAATATTGTGCATCCGACAATTGAACATATGGGTGTAGAGGTCAATACTAGGCTTGTTGCCCTAGGGAATGACAGCTCAGCCAGAGTGTGCTTGGCATCTGCATCCCCAGGACAGTAGGCTACTGTGCCACTGTAAAGTAGGTCACAGAAGGCAACATGTGAGGCTAGTGAGCTGTGCCTCTGTCAAGTAGGGGCATCGTGGAGGTCCCAGGGATTGAATGTGCTAAGCCACAGCCATGTTGTCGGTGTGTGCTGGGAGAGGGTTGCTGAGGATCTCTGACAGTAGGTGTCCATCAATAACAGACTGAGGGGAGCTGTATCTGCATTCTCTGGACGATTCCACTGTCAACACTGTGTTGTAATGATTATGTGTGAATGAAGTGCCGTGCCGGAACTGTTCACAGATGTCCTCCCTCTGTGGGCTACAGCTCTGCAATGTATTAGCTCACTCTGTCTGTTGTACGGAGCATATATGGCTGGTGTACAGCTGACAGGTGTCTTGTTGTGGAGCAGTCATGGGTATATGTGGGATAGCATGATCAATGCAAACTGTACACATGCTCATAGAATGCAATTGTCAAGGATTATGCTGAGTGGCCAGTATAGTCCCCCAGCATGGGTCCTCTGAAGTTGTCCACCCCAGTCTTCACAAGTCTAGAGTCTGCTTGTGCTAAATACAGTTTGTGTGCAGTGACAACCTTGCCTGGGGGTGGAGATGGGATATGGATGTCCAGGGAAAGGTGGGTATGGTCAGATATCAACAATGGTGGTCTACCTCTGATGTGGAACAGTGAGTACCCACGTTGCAGATGGACAGGTGCAATATGTATTCCCCCATGTGGCTGCGGTGTGTGGTTCTGCCATAGCACATGGACCCACAAATTGTAGTGGCTGTAGGGTAAAGTGGTAGAGGCCTGAGTAGTTCTCACACACAATATGCCTGTACCTGATGTAAACAACTGGAATGGTGTATGTGAACACCTGCATATCCCGGCACTGTTCACAGGGAAGCTAAGTGTGTGTCCTGGATGTGGGTGTGGTGTTCTGGACTGGTTGTGTTGTGTGTTACAGGTCCTGTGGTCGCAAAGCATGGTATAGAACATAATCTGCCAGTGTGATGTGCATATCTGACCCTGACGTAGGTGGCTGCAAATGCATATATATGCTATCCCCCACCTGACAGGTAGTACTAGATGTACATACCTCTGTAGAAATAAAGATGTCAGCACCCTATAAATACTGCAGGTGCAGAACAGATGCCCAGTAATTCAGATAGTGCGCTCTGCTAATGCGTCTCCCTCAAGTGTCGTAATATAGTTAGGTTGGGGTTTGAATCCTGCAAATGCTCAGTGTGTCTGTGTGGGGGTGGGTGAGTGGGGTTTGTGTGTGTGAGAGGGAAATGTCCCTTTTGGCAACTGGGAAAACACACTACAGGA
Organism: Protopterus annectens; assembly: GCF_019279795.1. Lineage (NCBI taxonomy): Eukaryota > Metazoa > Chordata > Ceratodontiformes > Protopteridae > Protopterus > Protopterus annectens. Next base: position 1,555,386,721 of record NC_056746.1, on the reverse strand, counting down.
TGCACATTCCCCTTTCTAAATACTGATGATGTCAGCACCCTAAAAGTACAGCAAGAGAAAGGAAACCTCCCAGTAATGCGAACAGTGCGCTCTGCTAATGCAACCGTCTCTAGTGTCATAACATAGGTACGTAGGGGTTTGAATCCTGTAAATGCTCAGTGTGTGTGGAGGGGGTTAGTGTGTGTTCAAGACTGTATGAACGAAATATCCCTTTTGCCAACTAGGAGAACACACTACAGGATGCACATTCCCTTTTCTAAACACTGATGATGTCAGCACCCTATAAGTGCAGCAGGAGAAGGGAATCCTCCCAGTAATGCGAATAGCGTGCTCTGCTAATGCATCCATCTCAAGTGTTATAACATAGTTAGGTAGGGGGTTGAATCCTGTACATGCTCAGTGTGTGTGGAGGGGGTTAGTGTGTGTTCAAGACTGTATGAAAAAAGTATCCCTTTTGCCAACTAGGGAGAACACACTACAGGATGCACATTCCCCTTTCTAAACACTGATGATGTCAGCACCCTATAAGTACAACAGGAGAAGGGAAGCCTCCCAATAATGTGAATAGCGCACTTTGCTAATGCGTCCGTCTCGAATGTCAGAACATAGTTAGGTAGGGGTTTGAATCCTGTACATGCTCAGTGTGTGTGAAGGGAGCTAGTGTGTGTGCAAGTCTGTATGAAGGAAATATCTCTTTTGGCAACTAGGAGAACACACGACAGGATGCACATTCCCCTTTCTAAACACTGATGATGTCAGCACCCTATAAGTACAGCAGGAGAAGGGAAACCTCCCAGTAATTTGAATAGTGCACTCTGCTAATGCATCTTTCCCGAGTGTCATAATATAGTTAGGTAGGAGTTTGAAGCCTGTAAATGGCATGTGTGTATGTTTGGATGTGGGGACTCTGTGTGTGTAATTCTGTATGAAAAGCATGTGCTTTTTTGAAATCAGGAGATCACACGACATGATGCACATTACCCTTTCCAAACAGTGATGATGACAGCACCCTATACATACAGCTGGAGAAGAGATAACTGCCAGTACTCAGAATAGCACAACCTGCTATAGCATCACTTTCAAGTGCCATAACATATTTAGGTAGGGGTTTGAAACCTGCAAGTGTGTGTGTGTGTTTGGATGTGGGGAGTTTGTGTGTGTGCATTTCCGTATGAAAAACATGTTAGTTTTGGCAATCAGGAGATCACACTGCCTGATGCACATTACCCTTTCAAAATACTGATGATGTCAGCACCCTATAAGTACAGCCAGAGAAGAGGAACTATCTAGTAATCCGAATAGTGCACTTTGCTAATGCGTCTCTCTCACGTGTCGTGAGTTAAGTAGGGGTATAAATCCTGCAAATGGCAAGTGTGTGTGGGGGTAGTAGGGTATGTGTAAATGCAAGTGTGAGAGAACAGATCCTTTTGGCAAATACTACAATACACCAGATGCTGCATATTCCCCCAGTAAACAAAGGGGATGTCACCACACTATCAGCACAGCCAAACAGGGCTAGTTGGCCAGTAATGCCAATAGTGCGCTCTGCTACTGTGTCTATTACCATTGTCAGAGTACAGATAGGTATGTTTTGGTAGCCCACAACTGCCACGTGTGGTTGTGTCACACATTATGACCTTGTGTGGGTCTTTGTACATAACAATGCATGCCATTGCCTAAACCAGCAATGGCATTGCACACATGATGTATGTGTGTGACACATACACATAAATACCTGTGACCTGCAGTAGTTACCATGTCTGACACATGCCTTGAGTGGATAAATGGTATTTGCAATGTATACCAATATGACTATGTCTTACTGAGCAGGGGCCGCACGCGGTATGTGTCTATACAGTGTGGGTGTATATGGTAAAATACCTACAGCAGGGGATACACATCTGGTCTGGGCCATATAGTCTACATGTAGTCGATATACAGGTGCTACATGTTCCCACCTGTTGTGGTAGTGGTAACATGTCATTCCACTGCAATTCAGTGACCACATGCTGTGAACCCTTCAACTAGTGTGTTGTAGCTACAGTAATGCTCACGCACAATGTTTGGCTGGATGCAGTCCAGCCATATAAAGACAGTTCTTGAGACTGTCATATTGCCAGTGTTGTTATGGAGGATAGGTGGTCTTCCTGTGTATGGGAGGGTTGTGTGTGCCAGGCTATGAACCAGATGGCAGTCCGACACACTGTTAGCTGCACATGATTAGGCCCTGATGCTTTGTGCTGTGCCAGCAACCTGGAGGTGTGTGTATCTGTGGTGCCTTGGGATACCACCCCCTGTCCATGTGTGTTACATGTGCAGGGGACGACAGGCATGGTATGGGGCATAACCTGTCAGTGATGGGTAACACCTGTGAGCCATGAATCAGGACTCTGGTACTGCACAGACATTGCAGTTCACCATGCTGAGGACAGTGTCCAGTGCATGCATCTTGCGGTGTACACTGCTGTTGTTGTGTAGCAGCACTGTTAGTGTCCTAACCGGAGGTGGCTATGTAAACCGTGTCATGCAGCATAAGGCAGTATGTGTGTATCAAGGAGCTTTGCCAATATACATCGGGCCATGGGTGTCACGTGCAAGATGACCCTTGCACATCATTGTGACTTCCCTAGCATGTAAGCACACGTTGACAGCCAGCGGATACCCTATGAATGACATTGGAGACTGAGCAGTATGTGGACATACAACACCCTTCCCACATATTGTGGTAGCATACCTGGTGAGGGTATGTTGGCAACCAAGATCAGGCTCATACTGGCCTGTGCCACATGCTGAGAGATCAGTTCTATGCTCCCTATCATGTAGTCCAGGGAGGTATGTCTCAGGTCAGCCATAGTGGCATGGTCAATGAGTGAGTCATATGTGTCCATGCCTCTGACTGACCTGTATGCATGTGTTCTGTGGTGGACCATAGTGCCCCTGAGGCATATCACTGTGACCTTCACCAGATACAGCCTGTTGAGCGGGACCCCAGTGCAGCACCCAAGACAGGTACCTGACACATTTGTAGCAGGTGTGTTGTGTAGCCCTACAGGCTGTGAGTGTGTGGCACACGGGATGTGTGTGCCATGTGTGGCATGTGCTCTGTTCCAACAGAACATATGCCTGTGTGCCAGCTGCGGAGGTGTGTGATGCTCAGGCAGGATGCTATTCTGAGTCCCCACGTATGCCCCAGTGTGTTCAGCATGCTGCCAGTGCGTGTCAATGTCTGACTTGTATTGTAGTCACTGTAACATTTTTTATTTATTTTTTTATTTATCTTACATTTGTTGACCGGGATAGTCCGACTGGATGCATGTCCATTTTCAGCGGAGGCCCGGGGAGAAAAGCTCCAAGGGTAAGCAGATACAGCAGTACATAATACCAGCATTACATATTACAAACAGATTATTTACAGAGATTACATAAGTAAGCAAGTTAAACAAGTTCCACAAGTTAAAGTTAGTCCTGAGCACAAGTCAGGATTAAATTAAATTACACAGTAAACTGGTTAACAAATTTTACACATTCGAGTTAGCCAGGCTTGATACATTGGCATAGCCAGTTAAGTGACAAATGTTGTTTGAGTCTAGTTTTAAATTGACCTAAGGTGGAAAGTAAGGTAATAGCAGCTGGAAGTGAGTTCCCGGATCTACTTACATAGTTTTCCAAGAGAGAATCACCGGCTGTGTTATTAATTTTGCTAGTCTGAATTAGTAGTTTGTTAGAGGATCGAAGCGGTCTAGGATTGTTATAGGGGGTGATAATATTTTTAAGTGCAGGCGTATTGTCCGGATTATAGAGGATTTTATAGGCCATAATCAATTGGTTATACTGTATTAGGCTAGGTAGTTCAAGCCAACCAAGCTGATTTAGATTGATGCAATGATGTGTCCTAAAAGGCAGCCCAGTGGCAAACCTGGCAATGTGGTTGTAGCAAATTGAGTGTTTGTTAAGGACAGTCTTGTTCATATTTGAGAGTAGAGGGGATGCATACAGAAGGGTTGAAAGAAGGTGTGAGCGAGCTATGGCAATTTTAGCTGGAGGGGTTAGGAAGGCTTTTATTCTGTAAAGTGACCCTAGTTTTTTATTGATGGTTTTGATAGTTTGGTTAACATGTAGGTCAGATTTGAGATTATTGTCTATGATGACACCTAATAGTTTAGTAGATGGGTCAGGGGAGATTATTGTGCCATCATTTGATTTTATGGTAAAGGTGAAAGCGGTAGACCTACGTGTTGGTGAAATAACAGCAGTTTAGTATTTGGGGGATTTAGGATCAGATGATGTTCAGAAAGCCAGTTTTCTATTGTATTAAAGGTGGTCTGGGTAGCTGACCATAACTCTACTGGAGATGTGGCTGAGCAAATCAGAGTAGAGTCATCAGCATATTGGATACAGCTGACTTTTGGGATGACAGTATAAAGGTCATTAATGAAGATGGAGAACAGCAAGGGCCCTAGTATAGAGCCTTGTGGTACTCTGAGGATGTTAGGTAGAAGGTTAGAGAGTTTGTTCTGCCAGAGGCCAGCCTGCTATCGACCATTCAGGTAGGATTGAAACCATTGGAGGGCTCCAGTATCTAGACAGAATGTTTGCAGGATGTGGATTACAATTTGGTGATCAACCATATCGTATGCCTTGGAAAGATCCAAAAAGAGGGCTGAGGATATATAATTATTGTTGCGATTATGGTTTATGGTGTTAGTAAAGGCTAGGAGGCCTGAAGTAGTGCTGTGATGAGGACGGAAGCCATGCTGAGTGTCTGCCATAAGGCGAGTTTGGATTAGGTGGTGCATGAATTGTCTGTGAATACATTTTTCCATAATCTTTGCAAGTGGAGAGAGTATAGCTATTGGCCTATAATTGGAGAATTCAGTAGAGCTGCCTCCTTTGTGAAGTGGGATTACATAGGATATTTTCCAGATGGTGGGAATTGTAGCTTCTACCATGATTCGTTTGATTAGTTTTGAGACGGGGTAAGCAATAGCATCAGCTGATTTTTGTAGGTACTCGGCAGGGAGTTGATCAGCAGAAAGTGTAGTGGGTTTTAATTTTTTGATCAAGGTACGGATAAGTGAAGTGGCGACTGGTTGGAAGCTGAACGCAAGTAGTTTTCTAGGGGTGCTACTTTCAGGACCAGGGGAGCTAGGAGGTAGTTGGCTAGCTATGGCTTGAAATGTCTCAGTAAAGAATTGGTTAAAACTATCAGAAACATCTTCAGGGGTTTTATCAATAGTAGCAGCAGGGATTGGGGTTGAAGTTTGTCCAGGATGTAGTATATATGACATGCCACCTGACAGGGTATGGCATTACTGGGTTCAGAGAGCTCAGTCCCCAGATTGGCTGTGTGGTGGCATCCCACACATGTGTTGTACATTCCTGGCCAAGGGTGATGGCTGACTGCATACATGTGGCAGCTGTGGCATTGCCACATGACTCACATAAACCACAACTGGACCATAGAGGTGATTCACAGGTTACCTTTGCACATGCTACCCTAGTAGTGTGATTGCCATGGTGAGTACCAACACATAGGGCCAATGGGGAACAACATACTGAAGGTGTGTATGTGTGGGTGTACTGCTACTGTTTCATAGCACTGGCATATATGACTGCACACGTGGGTAAATGCCAGGTAAGACGTGTAATGTGTCACAGGCAACGTACATGCGTACAGGACAGACAGTGATGTTCTGTCATGTGTAAACTTGACATACGTATCGTACGCTATGCAGATGTCACTAGGAGTCTACAGAAGCACTGTAACTCTGCATTGCAGGTGTAAGCAGTGTTCCAGGGAACCCCAAGCAAACATGCATGGAAACAAAGCTACAGTAAGCAGGGCTGGAAGTAGTACATTGTACAACAAAGAAGGGGTAACAATAACAGTAAGTAACAATGCAAATATGTAGGCACTATCAACATGTACCCAGGAATACACAGCGCAGATGCCCATGGTAGAACTGATATTATGTCATAGTTAATTGTGATTTGGATTACATTGGTACTGCACACATATCAACATGCAAACATCCACATTGCATAGTCATTGTGGGCAACTTGACACCATTACTGTACATGTCCAGCATTGCATATCACTACTTGCGTTAGCTTCCCCCCTGTGCTACCCATGTATGCGGCTATCTGTTGACATCCTTACCACCGGCATGCAATTATGTGCAGCTGTTACACTTTGGTATGTACTATGGGTGCAGATAACAATTCAGGACATTCATACGGTTACTGCATCAGGCATGCTGGGATATACACACAGTCATAGCAGCACACTGTACTGTTACCAACATGATACTACTAATACACTTCTATGTAGTCACCCTGTGCATCAGCAATGTGTTTACCTGTTCCCGCAATGATGTTGGAGATTGCAGGAGGTGGCACAGTGTCATCATATGCACAGGGTGTGAATTAGGTATGCCTGAGTCAGCCACTGATACCACCAATTGACATGTGTGTTTATGTGTGTTGGTGAGGGGCAGCAGTACAGGATGGGGCAGTGTTGGTGCAGTGAGTGCGTGTATGTGGTTGCCCTAGGTGTTAACATTTCACATGTGTGTATGCACGCACACAGTTCCACCTCATGGCTGCCATATACAGGGGTTTGTGGACAGCCACAGACTGCACCTGGCAGGTCATACAGATCAGTGTCTGTGGGCATGGACATGGTACCTGTGCCTGGCAGGGGTGCTACGGACCGTATCCAGTACTAAGCCAGACTGGGTACTGTCATCAGAAGTGGGAGTGTGTTGACTGTACACAGGTCCCTGTTGGGACTGTCCAGAGCCATGTGCACGTGGTCTCCTGGGGCGTTCCGAGGACAGCACAGACCCAGCATTGCTGGGGCTGCTGCTGGCACTATGGGGGCATGCATGGGCCTGTTGTCCGCGCCGACTGCCAGCTGCTGCTGTTGCTGGCATATGGCCACGTCGACACCGCAAGCGCCCACCATTGCCCTGGCTCATGGACATTTGGTTGTGGAACTGCTGTAATATGTCCCCACAACATCTGTCTATGATATCGGTGAAATTACAGATAGCATCTGCGATGTCACGCATACTGTCAGTCATGGCTGTGCGACATGCTCTCAGCTCCCTCAGACCCTGTCTGGTGTACCTCTCCATATGTGACTGTGCCTGCATGACAGCCCGAAACATAGCTGAGGTTGACAGACTTCTTTGGGCACGTCTGCCAGAGGCAGTACGCCCATGGATGCTCCCACAAGAACCCATGGGCAACTGTCTGTGTGGTACCATCGCAGGACCCTGCCCATGGCTGCAGTGTGGGGACGCATGTGCCACAGGTACCACATTACCCTGGTCAATGCCCACTCTATCCTGTCCATCACCTAGGGACAATGGTGACAAAGGATGTACTGGCAGGATGACTGTGCGCAATGATGGGGTTGACAGCTGTGTACTGTCAATTGGCTGACCAATGGCAGACCCTGACACACCTTCCTGTACGATTACACAAATATCATCGTTACCAGTACCTGTGGCACCAGATTCAGGTTCCCTGCTTCAGGACACCAGAGCAGCACCAGAACCTGTGGGAGGAAGACAGGAAACACAGTTTACAGTCTCCACACATTGTTACCAGTGATGCACTTATGCACACATGGACACATGCCCACATGGACACAGGCACACATGCACACATGGACACAGGCACACATGCAGACATGCACACATGGACACATGCACACAGGCACACAGGCACACAGGCACACATGCACAGATGCACACATGCAGACATGCACACATGGACACATGCACATGTGGACACATGCACACATGCGTGGACACATGCACACATGGACACATGCACACATGCACACGTGGTCACATGCACACATGGACACATGCACACATGCACACGTGGACACAGGCAGACATGCACATGTGGACACAGGCACACCTGCACACATGCACACATGCACACATGCACACATGCAAACATGGGCACAGGCACACCTGCACACATGCACACATGGGCACAGGCACACCTGCACACATGCACACCCCGCAGTATACATACAGAGCACTACTGAGTTACACTAGTGTTACTAGCACTATCAGGACTATTATAGGTATTGTTAAACACACTCACCAGCATGGGTGGCCTGCCTTGCTGTAACCCCGGAGAGACCTGCAGAAATGATGAGATTCATGTCAGTGGGCACAACTGTGCCATTGATATTGCATATGATACAGTGCAGTAGTACACCAGTTGCCTTTCACATGTCAGCTGCTGATATTGCCAGTATCACACATGCACAATTACATACTACGATGACAGATAAATACCATGGACACACCTTACACATGCATAAACTAACAGTGTACAGAACAGTCAAGTGTACATATGACATATTACCTGCACGCTCCATGCCGTGCTGCTGTGTGGATCCAGCCTCCATCATGATGCAGGTGTACTGCTGTTGCTGTTCCGGGTCTGGAGCCACAACACTTAGGAGTAGCCCCTCCAGTCTGGTGAGGGGGGGATATGTGGCCACCCCACCTCCTGTGGCAACCTGTTGCCTGTGGATATCTGATGCACACTGATGGACACTTCTGATTAAATCACTGCAGTGATGTTGTACCTGCTCATATGTCCTATTATGCGTGCCAATATCATTTACCCTACGGACAAGGTCTTGCCACAGTGCAGCCCTCTCCTGCTGATTCTGACTGGTGCGGGCAAACAGGATGTCATACTCCCGCACCAGGCTCTGGTGTATCTCCTCATCTTCTGCTGCAGAGTAGGCAGGATTACACTGACACGCCATCTCCCTGGAAGAGAACACAAACAGGATATCAGCAGACTATGTCAGCAATATATGGCACACATACTATACATGATACTCATGTGTAGTGATATACTACTACTCCCATATGTTGCATGTGTGTGTGTCGTGGTGGATACACAAGTACATGGCCAGATATCAGTGCTCAGCCAACACCTGTGCAACAATACCTGCCACATTCCACACAACATAGTAGCATGCCCCATCGGTCAGCACACACTGACAGGTCCAATGCACAACCTCACTCTGGGGGTTCATCCCAAGGTACTGTATGTGGGATGCCATCCACGAGTGTGATGTGGACACAAGTTACTCAGCCTGGATATACATATCCCACCACCACCACCAGCACAGTAGACTACTTTGATATGTATGTGATTAGACAGTTATTCACTTGTTAGAACTGAGATGGCATCCATGCAGCACACTGGGCCAGTGGAAGCCACAACCCACACTGCTGACCCCTTTGCAAATGCTTACCACGGACATGTCACAGATTGCATGGAACTTGCACACACATTTCTAACCCAGACCCTATGCACAAAGGTTAGGCATCCTGTCCGGTGGACCCCAGACAGAGGCAGATTGTATAACAATAGCAGGAGGCTACTGCAAGACAGAGCAGATTCACATTAAGGGAAGGCATCTGTGGTCAGCACTGGTACTACGCTATGGTCCCTCATACAATGGCCACGGCCTACTCTGGGAGGGAAATGGCCACAAACACTATGGATAACCACAAGGCCTTCTTCAGTTATGTTACACATATGGACCAAATGCCTCAGATATGCTCTGTGTTAATACACACCTACTTAACATTCACCAAACACACAGATATTGGCAACATTCTTGCAGACAGGTTCGGTGCACGTATTCCCCCTCCTTCTCCCCCAGCAGTGAAATAGCTATCACAGCTGTATGTAACCTCCCTATCATCTCACATGTCCAGGTAAGGGCCGCCCTCAGCAAAGCAGAACACACAGCATCACTGTGACCTCATGGTATCCCTGGATGTGTGCTACCTGCACCCCAAGAGGACATACAACCGCATATAAGACTGATAATTTATATTGGTCGTACTACAGGATATGTACCTGGACAGTGGCATACAGAAACAGTGGTCCCACACCACTAAGGAGGCACCTCGACTGACCCTGGGAACTACCACATCATATGCATAACTGGCCTGGTCTGCTAAGCTATGGAATTATGCAGTATGGGATGCATATGCAGTGATATCAGGTACCTGCAGACACTTGTTCCCAGCCAGTGTGCCTTTGTGATGGGCTGATCCTGCCTTTTGAACCTGGCTGACCTTTCAAAGCAGTCACTACAGCCATTGCTGAGGGCAACGCACAGACAACTGCTGCCAGGATCATGGCCTAACACTGATTGGCATGTAATGTATAGTCATCCCCTTTTGGTGGAACTACGTACACACAACATATCACATGGACATACCTATAGATACAGACCTATGACACATTTGGAGGGTTCACAGTATGCACACTATTAATCTGCTACTTTGCATTGCCTCTGTTTGTCGCAGCTGGTTGTGTTACCACTGCTTCTGCTTCCTGCTGCTACTGTCACTGCTGACAGCTTAGAGTCACAGTGTGTAGCGTGTTTTTGTTTTTTGTTTTTCTCTCTGTCTCGGTTTGTCTCTGTCCCTCTGTCTGCTTCCAGACAGTGCAATGAATGTATTACATGTGTGGAGTGTTAGTACAGGATGCTTTTGTAGGTATCTGCATAGGTCCATGTGATGGCCTCTGCACCAATTGTAAGCCAGCATTTGCTAATTGCATACAGCCAGTTGTGTACTGATTGCAGTTCTCACTGTGATTTCAGGACAGTGCTATAAAAGGGTATGTGAGATAGGCATTGCCCTTTCAGATTGTAAGGGCGGGGACCATGCTGGTATGCTGTGGACACTGTTCTGTGAGTGTAAAGGTTAGTATCTCTCTCATGATTCAGGCTGTGTTGTAGATTCACATTTCTCCATTCCTCTCTCCTGTTCCCTGTAGTAAGTGTGTATGCACAATGACACCTACAACTATATATAGATATATATTTATATATATATATATATATATATATATATATATATATATATATATATATATATATATATATACATACATTTATATATGTACATTAACTGACATTATTACCTACAAGCTACCAACTAGCATGGCTGTTTCTGTTCACACACTACTATTATGGGAATCCAGTAGTTTTGACAGTAATTCTAAATGACATGCTTTGGGTACTACACATCCTATATTCCCTTTACATTCATCCCTACTATTACATGTTATATTTATTTTAGCACAATGTTCTTGTATAAGAGTCATGGCTTAGTGGTAGGTCATACAGACTACTGTTTCCAAGGTCCTGGGTTCGGGACTGACAGTGGGATTTTATTTTGCTTTTGAACTGAGTACAGGACCTGTCAATCAAAGTGACTAAGGCACTTTTAAGCAGTTATAACCGGGTTAGCGCTGGTTTGCGCGGAGCTCACGATGCGCACTGGCGGTTAGCTCCGTGCACACACACGCACACCCGCTTACAACCGCTTAACAGTGCTTACTCTGGCGCACACCCGCGCTATTTTCTTTGAAAGAAATGAAAATAGGGAGACAGGAAAGTGGTGAAAAAGGGGTCACAAAGAGGGTAAGACAGTAGGGAAACAAGCTTGGGATTTGCAGGAGGGATGTAGGTAAGGCCCATAGCTGCCCATTTCTTCATCAGCAACAGCTGTGCATATGTATGTAATTTGGTGTGACATTTGAAACCTTCCACCCCTGAGAGAGGTGTCAGGACAACAATAATACTTGTTGTACAGCCAATTGTAATTGATAGTTTCCATGTCCAGCAGACATGTGTGCGGAATGGGCAGCTATGTATGGGGCATAATTTTTTGTGGGTACAGAGTGCCCTTTTTTTTTTTTCAGGTGAGATTGGTATGTCAGGTGAAGGAAGTCGGTACAGCTGGGGAGGTAGGTTGGGTAGGTAAACAGACAAAACAAACAAGATGCATACAGGGGCGGTGTATGACACATGTGGGGGGGGGGTTACACAATTGATGGGGATGGAGGTTTGGATATCCAGAGCCCATGAACCCACAGATGGCAATAGTGGAACTGATATCCCCACCCATAGGCAGTTGCCACTGTTCCTTCACTGCCCAGGACGGGGCTGTGCTGGGGGCTGTGTAGGCCGGGCATGCCCATAAGTTGTGCCACCCGTGCCTCAAGCTAGCGTAGGGACTTGAGAACAGAGTCCTGAATCTCCCTACGCACCACAGTCCGGACGCTACGGAGGGTGAGTGGTGGTTCTCCTCCAGCCACACTTGCAGAGGGGGGGGTGAGCCCCATCCCCTGCAGTGCTTCCACCCGCAGGTGGCACAGGGCCACCGAAGGAGGGTCCAGACTGGGAACTAGTGCCAGGTGCACTCGCCAGCTGAGGTGGGAGAGGTGGGTCCGCTGGAACCCGCCTTCCCTGTCATCCTATGTTTTGCATTATGTCATCACAGTTTGGGTTAGTGACATATAATACCATTCACAATTAGTTGTAACAGCATGCATTAGTATTCCCATTAACCAAACACCCAGATATTCACACCATTGAACAGCGAGCATAACACATGCATAATTTGAACAGCAATACACAGTCCAACAACATGCAGGGTTGATTGATGGCAACAGGCCATCAGGTTTGGATGTATGAACAGGGCAGATGCATCAACGGACATGCAAATATATATGACCCAACAGGACAAATGTCCAGGGGTGTTAATTGTGATTGCACATACCATTTTCACGTGGAATGGGTTATATGTGGTTATAGGGTGGGGTGAAGAAAATAATATTAACACCTTTGAATACCAATACATATGCTGCACATTTCTAATAGCTGCACATATATACACACTACTGTTCTAACTACAGTTTCCTAAATGATAACTATTTCAACTTGGTGATAGGACTGTTACTGCAACATCAATATACATTTTATTGTTATTCATACACATTTATATCTAGCTTTGTTCAGCTACATCATCCTGCTACATTTGCTTTATATAGCTATAGACAAGTGTGGATGTTTGGTATATCAGACAATCATACTATCTGCATATTGTAGACTGAGTGCAACATATCCAGATTTTGGGATACACATTCCAGATGCAGCAACACTTTGAACAGATTTCACTGTTTGGTTTTGATTCTCACATGCATTTCATTCTGTCTTGACTGCAGTATACTTTATTCAGGGGTTATTACTACTGTATTGCTGGATTGGGTTATATGTGGTTATAGGGTGGGGTGAAGCAAATAATATTAACACCTTCGAATACCAATACATATGCTGTACATTTCTAATAGCTGCACATATATACACACTACTGTTCTAACTGCAGTTTCCAATAGGATAACTACTTCAGCTTGGTGATAGGACTGTTACTGCAACATCAATATAAATTTTATTGTTCTTCATACACATTCATATCTAGCTTTGTTCAGCTACATCATCCTGCTACATTTGTTTTATATAGCTATAGACAAGTGTGGATGTTTGGTATATCAGACAATCATACTATCTGCATATTGCAGACTGAGAGCAACATATCCAGATTTTGGGATACACATTCCAGATGCAGCAACACTTTGAACAGATTTCGCTGTTTGGTTTGGATTCTCACATGCATTTCATTCTGTACTGACTGTATTGCTGGATTCATGACACTTTCTCACACTCTCTCACTTGTTTTCATTTTACTATTCAGGATGGTACTTACTTCTAGGCTTTATTGACATGTTTTACCTGTAGTTATTACAATCCTTTCCAGCAGTCTCACTTCTGTCATGTTTCAGTATTTCAACAGGGATATATTTCACACGTGATTTCATCATCTTCTGCAGCTATACTTTTCAGCCTGCTGCAGGTTGTGTACTATTTTCTTACAGGTGGGGCATTTTTATTTCAGAATTTAGATCAGACATTTTAATTTTTCTGTTTGGCTTACAGGCTGCAGCACACTTTTGTAATCAAGCAATACTTGCAAACACTTTCACACTGTTACTTGCACATTTTATTACTTAGTGACTACACTGCACTCTTTTGCTGACTGTCATACTTTTATATTTCTTTACAGTTACTGGTAGTGGATTACTGACCTGCCTGGTGGTGCAACCGCACCAGCCTATCGCCATAGGCTCTGCGGTTCACAGAACGGACACCTGCATCTGTAATATAAATGAAGTAATATTGGAATACACATCTCCATAATATCAGCTAGTTTAATTTCTTACATACATAATTAAATGTAACTTACTCAGTAGTGGGGCACTGGGCATTTGCCAGGCCTCCTGGATCCAAAGGTTCAATTGGTCCTGCTTGCATCTCTTCAGGTCTGCATGGTGGTGATGGACCTGCTCACCAGTCCTTGGAATCCCTGTGGCACTGGTGAGATCATGAGCCAACCGGTCCCACGCCTCAGCCCTATATGCTCCCCACAGGACCTGGCCCTGCATGAGTTGGGCCTCATGATTGTGGACTAGGAGCCAGACCATGTACCTGGACTCCTCAACGCCCCACCTCTGTGCTTGAAAGCAACTACCCTCTCCTACTCCTGTCATTCTGGCTGCAAGTCAGTTCTACAATCGTTTATGCTGTGTATTCCCACCTATGGGGCTTATATAGTCCGTTTTTCCTGCACATATCTGTGATTGGCCATTTTGGAATTGTATCAACTTCAGTAAACCTGCATTGTCATGCTCCAGTTTGTATTCATTCCTATATATTAGCTATTATTGCATTTATAAGTACTGCTGTCATGGCTTAGTGGTTCAGTACCTTGACTCTGGTGTATAGTGTCCTGGGTTCAAACCTAGCCACTACTTTTTTATTTTTTATGACTGTCTAGACAAGCTGAGAGGTGTGTCTGTGTAAAGGCAGTTTTGATACGGCTTGCTCAACGTTGCCCGTCGGTTAGCTTGTTTGCGTGGTGCGCAGCTCCACGCAAACGGGTACACTGGTTTAAGCCTCATTTGGCTATCAGCACGCATATTATGCTCAGCTCAGTTAGGGGCACATAGATTTAGCGTGTTAAACCACTGCTCAGCTACGAGCACTCATTTTGCACCAGTTAAACCACTGCTCACCTACGGGCAGATGCACTCACCCTGTTAAACTGTAGCTCAGCTATGGGCACATCTGGCATTTTTTATTGTTTTGTTACCTCACATTTCTTCAATATAAATGGGCTATTTCATTACATTTTACATAAAATGTGATTTTATGTGTACATATTTGTCAGGGACTTGTTTCGTGCTTATTTTGCTAAAAATGAAAATTGGTGTTGTGGGGGCTCGAACCATGAATACCTGCTCTTCAGCCAACATCTCTACCGCTACACTATTGCTTCTTGGTTTACTTTGCATATTTAGTTCTTATATGCTTTCCCAATGACTGCTAACTGTAGCTGCACTACGGGCACGCCCATGCAAACGAGCGCACTCACGGTTAAACATCTTTACAATTTAAAAAAAAATTATGAGATGTTCATTTGTACATTTTATGTTCGTAGTCTGTGGGGACATGTGTTGTGTTGTGTTTATTCACATTTCCATGGACTCTGTCGTGGGTGTTTACTTTGGGCACTTTTACTCTTCTGGGGGCGTGTCCGCTTACAGGGCTCAGCCTACGGACACGCCCCCTACTGTCTTACATGGACCGTGTTAGCCTTAGGTGTGATTCAGCATGCTGTCATGAATATGCAGAGCATGCTGACATCACTCCGTTTAACTGCAGCCTCCGTGTATGAGTTATAACTCTTACATGGAGGCTTCGTGAATCCTGCCCATTGTCTTTCTTGAGCCATGGCACCTCCCCATCTAGCTGCACAGGGACAGTCCCATAGATTTTTTTGTTTTGATTCCTGTCTTTGTTTACATTTTCAGTTTGTCTTTCTGTGCATGTCCCATCTTTTGCTGTGGGGGTTGGGGAAGCGGTGCTTACAGGAAGTTGCAATGGTCTTAGTCAAATTCCATCTTAAATTGCAGCTGTACTCAGAATGGCTCTCACCGGGTATTTCATCATTTTCACCTATGCTTTTTATCCATAGAGAAAATCAGCCTTTCATGAGTTTTATGACCTCACTTGCTACCACCTTGCAGGAAAGCATATGAGCAATGCAAAGCTAAAACATTAGTAAACAGAATTTTCTGTTTATTTCATTTCATATTTTATTTTGTGGGAATTTCTGAATGCTAGCTAAGTGCTATGATGTTATGAATGACTGCCACTTGCTCTATAGGATGCATCAGAACGGTGCAAGTTTCAAGCGGTAGTAGAAGCAGTCTTCTTTTTTTCATGTTTTGTTTTTTGATTTTTGAATACTAGTCAAGTGTAATGGTTTTCAGACCTACTGTAAAAAATATGTGTGACGTAAACAACTGATTCATTTTAAACAATGAAGTCCAAAAGTTACTGTCACAATGGGGGCTGTACAGTACGCCATCCTGCAACATCCTGTGATAGTTATACATACTAATTCTGAGATTGCTTTACTACAGAGTAAGGGGAATATGTCAATAGACTTCTACGATTTTGTATGAATTCACTAAACTGTACTCTTTTGACTATACTGCTTGCATTTATGCTATGCAGAATAAATGAAGGAAATAAACAGCTGCACAATTAAGATAAGCTTTTTGACGAGTTCATAAAACGTAAACACTGAGAGTCTTGCTTAACCACCCTCACCACAAGCACACACACAAATATAATAACCTTATTGTTTCCCAGTGATCGGGGACAGGAAACTTTGACAGGAACTGAATATTGTTAATTGTGTTCACCAGAGGGAATGAAAACAGAACTGCATAAAGTAAATTGAAACCAGGAGTAGGATTGATGATGATGTGGTAAGTGGGTGGTGACAACTGGGAGGTATCAGAAAAAGTTTTTTTCAGTCAAAATTTTAGACTTTGGGATTGTCCCTTTAAGAAAGCAGGAGGCACATAAGAGCATCTCAGACATTTGCTTTGGATGTACATGTTGTCATTTCCCTTAAAGGGAAATAAAAAAAAGTATTTGACTAAAAATATTTTTTTTTATTTTACATCGGCGAGACAAGACAGCATCCAGGGTGATTGCTCCATTCACCTTGCCCCACCTTCAACTTGATAGGAGTGCCATAGAATAGTGAGGAGATGAGGTAAGTAGAGGCCAGTGTAGTTTTAGTTGCATCAGTATGCAAGTTTTTGACTCAATAAAGCATCCCAAGTTTTTGATGATTTTTTAATGCAATTTTGTACATGCAGGTCAAATTTAAGAATATCATCTACTATCATTCATAATAATTTGGTTTGAGAAATTGCTTCAATGATTGTATATTTTAAGAGACAGACTTTTAAATTTCATTTTTTAATGAGAGAGGGATTTGAGAGGATAAAAGTAGGTCTTTTTAGTGGGGGTTGAGCAAGAGTTATGAGTTATAATTACATGTTTCAGGAGCTGTTAATGCTTTCTGAGTAATATTTTTGAGATGTACCAGATCGTCTGATATGAGTGTGGAGCTGTTTGCATATTGCATTAGGGTGACCTGTTGTATGGATGTGTGGTGGGTATTGGTAAGAATGATAAAGAGTAGAAGACTTACACCAGTTGTGACTGGGAGGTATGGAGAGAGGATGGAGTACCATTTTACTCCACGGTTTTAGGCAACATTAACTACCCATCCATTGACTGGGTAAATTACTCATGCTCAAACTCACTTGCCTAAAGGTTCCTTGACTTCATTAACTACAGTGCCCTGGACCAACTGCTTGACAGCCACACAAGGGATGCTACCAACTTCCTGGATCTGAGTCTTACCAATATGGGAGACTGCTGTAGCATCCCCACTGCGAGGTCTTCCCTAGTGAGATCTGACCACAAATCAGTCTCATTTGAAGTAACTATCACAAATCTACTATCTATAGTAACTATCACCCCCTCCTATCAGCAACTAGACTAAAAAACTTCTCCAAAGCAGATCATAACCTCTTATGGCATGGTATAAATAGCTTCATTGCACCTCCCCCACTCAGATGGAACTGACAGCTATGCCAAGTTCTACACCAATGCTTTATACAAACACCTGTATTACTGCATTGATTCAGATCTACTTGATAGGACCAAAACAAGCTCTTCAAGGAAGAGCTAAACTGCCTGGTGGACAACTGCCATTAACAGCCTTTACAATAGCAGGAAGAAATTGCTGTGTAAGAGTAAGAGGGAGTTGTCCCTAAACTGGAAACACTCCCTCCCCAGCTTAAGTAAGCAAATAAGACTTCTTGTGGAGTTCTCCACAGCAAACTATGAATCCAAATTAGCATCTTTAACTAAGGACAACCATAAGACATTCTTTAGTTACACCTGAAACCTAAAAGTAATGACCCAGATTTGCGCCAAACTGGTAGTTAATCATGCCACATATACTGAGCCTGTGGATATAGCTAACTTGTTAGCTGACAGATTCATTGGAAACTTCACTCCCCTGTCCCGCTACACGTACCCCATGACACCCATACCACCTGCCCCTACCTTGTATCTCTAAAGAGCAGGTTTTAAATGCCCTCTCTAAGGCCAACAACACTGCATCTATGGGACTTGATAACATCCCAGGCTGCATCCTACATGGGGTCCAACAAGAATCAGCAACACCATTAGGCACTCTTTTTAATTATAGTCTAAGCACCGGCTTCATCCCAGCTGAATGGTAAATGGCCACCATTATCTCCTTGCACAAAGGTGGTGCTTCCACTGACTCCGTGAAATATAGACCTATTAGACTTACTAGCCTTATCTGCAAGGCCATGGAGCAAATCACCATGGACCTTAACAACAAAGATATAGGTAATCTCCAAACACTTGACCCTACTCAGTTTGTATATGTCAAAGGGAGATCATACCTTCTAAACCTGGTGGACTTCTTTGAGACAATCACCAAGGCCCTGGATGAGGTGAAATCTGTGCATACAGCTTACATAGACTTAGCAAAGGTTTTGACACTATTCCCCACTCAGGCATCATTGGCAAACTCACCCAGCTAGCTATCAACCCTTATATCATAAGGTGGGTTGCTAACTGGCTCACTGATAAAACCCATACAGTCAAAATAAGCGAATCCACCTCCAACAGCAGACCTGTAACCTGTGGTGTTCCACAGGGATCAGTCCCAGGACCTCCACTGTTTGGAATCTATTTCTCTGAAATACAAGCAAAAACGAATGGCCTGTGGCTGACAATGTTTGCTGATGACTGCAAACTTGGAGCTGTCATAGAATCTCCAAATGATGTCAACATCCTACAAAAGGGTCTTACACAAACAAATGATTGGTGCCAAAGTCATGGCCTTAAATTCAAAGCAAAAAAATGTATTATCATCCCTTTTGGTAAGAGCGATCTTCCTGCTAACTACCACATCAATTTTAATACCCTAAGTATACAGTTAGGGGTGGCAGACCTGGGCAAATATGTTGACAGGAACCTTACCTTTAATCACCATGTCTCCACAGTGGTAAGAATGGCACTCTATATTGCTCATCTCATAAGTAAGTGCATTGCCTCCAGAAAAAAAGGAGTTATAACTTCCCTGTACTCTTCCCTCATCAGGACATTAATTGAGTACAATGACCCTTTTGGTGTGTACCTTTCCAAGCACCTGCAGCAATTGGAAAGACCGCAAAAGTTCCTCACAAGGAAAGTTCAAGGTCTTCAGCATCTGTCCTATATGGATCAGCTGAAATCACTGCCACTTTGTTCTGTTTCATACAGACTACTTAGAGATGATCTCTGTCTTGCATATAAGGCAATCTCTGACCCTGCTTTACTGGAAATGCTGCATATCCACAAGTCAAATGGCACATGGGTTACTCGCTCTAAAGACCTTAACCTGGTATGTGACATTAACTTTAGAACAGACTCCCGCTTCATGTCAAACAGAGCACCTCAATGGCCCTCTTCAAATGCAATCTGGGTGATTGTATGGGTAACTGTAAATTCACCTGGGGGGTCCACCCGTGTCTCTTTTGGACAAGGGCAATAGGGTGCTGATTGTGGAAACAAGGGTAGAACTTTGCTAGGTTTGTAAGGGCCCTAGGGCCATTAGCTTAGTAACTTCCTATAATCCTATGATCCTATGATCCTATAGCTATTGGACAAGTAGCTTTTGAACCACAGAAGGGTAGGCTGAGCTAAACCTATTTAGGACATTTAAAGTAGAGGTTTGCTGCACCGCACTGTGTCTAAGGCTTTTAACAAGTCTAGAAATAAGGAAGAGACTATTTTCTCATTATCTCTAGCTTTGTTGATAGTATCAGTGAAGGTTACAAGTGCAGTGAAAGGACTATGGGAGGGACATAAACCATGCTGTGTAAGGAACAGGAGTTCTTCCTGAAGGAGTTAGCTTAGCAACTACTTTTCAAGTATTTTGTGGAGGAGGAATAAGATTGTTATAGGTCTAAAGTTAGTGATGCCTCCTGAATTACCTCTTTTGTGTAGAGGGATAATGTGTGATTTTTCCAGATAGGGAAAACATGGGATTCCTGGTTTGACCTATTTATAATGATTAAGACAGGATAGGCAATGTTATTGCCTGCTATTACAAGGTACTCACTTGGAAACTCATGAGCTGAAGTGGGGCATGGTTTGAGTTTGTTTAATAATAGTTTTATATACGCAGTGGAAACAGGGTTCAAGATGAAAGTGAGTGTGGTAATATGTGGCTGTAGGGTAGTGTTGATAGATGTAGGGGGATTCTTGGTTAGGGATACTATACTGTCTTTGAAGTACGAACTGAATTCTATGTCAATTTGAAGTGGTGTGTTATTGGGTGAGAGGTCAGTGGTGATTTTTGGGTCTATATTATGATACTGCACGCTCAGAAGAGCGAACAACACATAATCAACCCCATGTAAGTGAAAGCTTACAACGTCAAAACCTCAGAACAACGATTTGTTCCCATGGGAAAACAAAAATTGCTGTTCCAAAACATAAAAAAACCCCTGTAAAACATTACATAATGTGGGGGTCTTCACCCCCCCCACACCCCCCTACTTAAATATACCAACTCTGAGATCGCATTACAGTGCCAAAAATGGCAAAGTAGCGAAAGCAGCAAAGCAAATTCTTTCCCAGGAAAAGAATTTGCTGAAAAGCCGCTTCGCTATTTTGCCTTTTCACGCTTTTCAATTCGGCAGATGCATTCGACAACCTGTGTCTGGAACAGCATAATAGGGAGCCATGATTTTTGGCTGGGACATAAGTTTTCTTTGATAGATGACTAGAATTTTTTTAGGATTATGACTGGTACTATTCTAAGTATTCTAAATATTGTTACAGTATTGTGTTTTTTTTTTTTTTGTTTGTTTAGTTATTTTGTAGGGTCGTGGAGCATTCTTAAATATTCAAGATATTGTGATGTTTTATATTTTAGTCAGTCTTTCCACACCTTCTTTCTGTCCTGCAATAGGATTCTGAACTTCATTTTCTCAAATCCTACAAGATGGAAAGTTCCAGAACATCCTGTCAGACAGGACCCTATGCTGCTGCTGCTGGAACAGAATTTTGATTTCCCTCCTCCTCCTCTATCAGACAGCAAATTTCTTCAGGATGCATTACTGGTAAATAATCTTTTCATGACATTTGTGGCTTAAAGAATTATTAAAAACATTGCAAAATGCTAAATTAATACCAGGGTAATTGATTTTCAAAAGAATAAGAGCCTCTTGAGTGGGTTGTGGCAATTTCATCATTCCATTATTTGTTTTGTACCTTGTTCTTTATATCTATCTAACTGTTGTTTGCATTTAACTGTGCATATATCTTCCATTTCTCCTGTGGACTGTTAGCTTTGCGATAAACTGGTTAAGAACCCAAGGGTTTGTGTTATTGTATTATTAACTGAATCCTAAATTAAACTTTGTAGTTGAAGCTCAGACACTGCGCATTTCATTTCACTAACCGGATGCACATTTCCATCTTAGACATCTGGATGGCCTGAATGACATTTTAATTGTACATCTGTGTCTATATGAATGCTTGGATGTGTGTCCTCTTATCTGCATCTGTATATTTGCCTTGAAAGCTGAATCTTTCATTTTCATTTCACACTCCTACTAACTGCAGTTCAGTTACAGATGCAAGTCAGACATTGCAAGGGTCCCAGCTGTGATAATGGAAGTTCTTCTTCCTCTTCCAGGCTTTACTTTGACATTTTATGAACATGACATTTCATTTTATTTCCTTTATCTTTTCTGTCTCCCCTGCTTTTCTAATATAATTATTGTACGTATCTATACATCCTCATCTCACTGACAACTTTGCTAAATGTCTTGCCAATTTTCCCAGCCAAACAGAAGTTCAGCTTCTCTTCGTTTCATGAAAGAAAGTATTCCCTAATGCATTTACAAGTTAGAATTCCAATTAATTCAGAGTGACTGCTGCCAAAATGTATTGGTAACCATTTTATTGACATATACATGTACATGCAGTTATTTACTTGTGAATCTGTGTCACTCACGTGTGCACACACACACACACACACACACACACACACACACACACACACACACACACACACACACACACACACACATACACACACAGAGTATATACATTAGGAACAAAAATGCAAAAAAAAAAAAATTACTTTCAGATGTTTTTGCAAACTTGGTTTAGCGTATACTGATAGAACCGGTAAACTGCAATACATGCAGACTGTGAAATTCAATCAGACAAACCAGAAAACAAGAGACTGAAAGAAATAAAGCACTAATATCACTTGACTTGGATAACCTCAAGCCAATATACTTCTCATAGATGTTAATGTAAACCAATGCCATGCACTGGCACAAAAGTGTTTTTCTTCTACCCTGTCTGAATCAGAAAACAAAAAAGATTGATTTAAATAACTCAGGTGAAACCTTACTTCACTCTTTATTTTCTTGCTATTTGTCTTTCTTCATATTTAAAGTTCCGCGCTTATGATGGTAAGACCAATTTTTAGGAAGAACTTTTTTATTGCATTTCCTTACTTGATTTTTATTTCTTAAATATCCTTTGAAAAAGTGCAGTAGGAACAGCTTCAGTAGATCTACTGGTCAGAAATGATATCTGAAAACATTACTCAGTAGTGTCTTCTTTCATAAACCTCATATTTGAAAGATAAGATAAGAAAGTAGCAAAAGTAATAGAATTTAGTTGCTAGTTCTGAATTTTCCTTCTTCATCTTAAGATATTTCAAGGAATGTCCAGTGGTTTTATATCTTGTTGAGTCTGGTCACAAATTCAGAATGGATAATAGAAACTTCAGTATCCCTATATCCCACTGCCATGCCTCAGACCAACTTTTATATCTTCTGCAACTTAAATTCTGAGCATTCCCACTGTTCCTGTAGTTTGACCCGAAATAGAAGGAAAA
This sequence comes from Protopterus annectens, assembly GCF_019279795.1. Taxonomy (NCBI): domain Eukaryota; kingdom Metazoa; phylum Chordata; order Ceratodontiformes; family Protopteridae; genus Protopterus; species Protopterus annectens. Next base: position 1,555,363,427 of record NC_056746.1, on the reverse strand, counting down.
TACACAAGCACCTTCTTACGAACCAGTGAAGCAGTGATAGAGGACTGCAGAAATGCAGTTTTCCTAGATATTGCAGTTGCAGTCATTTGGATGATGACACTCCCAAGTCCTGTTTTCCTTCCATTATTTATCTCGTATTACATTAAGCCCACATTTATCCCCTGCTCCATTTCTCTCTCTCTTGCAGCTCAGTCCACTGCTCTACCATCCTATTTCTGATGCAGAATTTCCCCATGTCAGAACTGAATTTTAACTCTCCACTTGCCACCTGTGCCCACTTCTACAACATGGCTTTCCATATGAATTGAGCCTCATTCCCCGTCTGCTACTGAGTCTATGAACTCATGTTAAACTTTCTCTCCCTCTCTTGCTCTCTTTCCTTCTATCAAAATCATCCCAGTTTAAACTTGTCCATTCAACCCATCCTTTTTTAATCTATCACTATATTATTTGTTTTCTATTCCACTCTCTGTGTCAGTCCTATATAGTTTTCAATTAATAATTTCCAAAATTGCACCCAATATTCCACGTGCAGTTGTATCAAAGTTGTTTATGGTGGTAGGGTAATTCAGGTGCCTCTGAAATCTACTTTCCATACTATATAACCCATTGTCTTCTCAGCCATGGATACAGCCATTTAATACTTCTCTAGGTAGTTCATCTAAAGTAATAATCGGCAACCTCAGGTCCTTCTTCTGAGAAGTGCTGTCCAACCTTATCTCCCAGGTCATAAGCCTCCAATGCACTAATGTATCTTCTCACAAAAAAAAACATGGCTTGATTTCCCTACTGCACTTCATATTTAAATGGTAAAATATTCTTCTCTATGGTAACAATCTTAACTCCAGCCCTAATGCACCTATTACTGTGCAGACAATGCCCTGTACTCCTAACAATGCTGAACAATATCAATAGCATAACACACATCAGCACTCACTGCTTCAAAAATAACGTTTACTTACTTGAAGTCTAGGTGATACTGCTTACTTGAAGCTTAGTTGTTAGTGAATATCCCTGACATCCTTGCTATTATTGAAACATGGTTTAAACACAGATTTCTGTCTATTGTCTCCCTTTCCTTACTAACTTTCCATGTTTAGGATTCTTATTACAAGGACTATCCAGGAACAAAAAACAGGTGGTTATATGCTTATTCTGTCAAAATGTACACTTGATGCCTTACTCAGTGCATTATTATATTCTAGCTAAAACAATGACCCTAGCTCACTAATTTATAAAAAAAATATAGGCCTCAACACTAACCCACATATTGATACAGTTTATCTGCCTCCATTTGTTTCAATCTTTAGCAATAGAACAACCATTGATCTATTATCCCTCTCACCTGCACAAAATAACTTTGTCCTTCTAAGAGACCTCATCCAAGTCTTACTCTAGCCTTTACAACAAAACACCATGCTTTCTTCAATAACCTAACATAAATGATTGCAAAGCCTATTCACGCTAACCCCAGTAGAAGGAGCTACTCAAACCATTCTGCTCAATATCATACATTCCACCAAACAACTCAGTGACCACTGACTCATCCTCTCACTCAGGTTCTTTAATAAACTCAGACCACCACACATTATTAGCATCTGTAGATCCTTCCCCTACACAAAGGAAATTTTATTACTAAAGCACATAAACTCAGTTAACTAGAATATCCTTTATGTATTCACAACCTCCACAGATATTCTCTCCTTCTATACAGAACTCTAACACATTTAACTCATCTCTGCATACTAATTGAATCTATATTTAGTGGAAATTTCTGTGCTTGGCTTAACATGAAGTTAAACAACAAATGGGATTTAGGGAAAAGCCTGGCACAAGAAGAAAGGTACTAGCAACTTCAACATACTGTCTCAATTCCCCCTATTGCAAACAGTTTGAAGAGTGAATTATACTTCCATATTGTTCCTCTTAATCAGAGTTTTGCTTGCCTTTCCCACTCTAATCCAATCTGCTCTGCTAACACTATATCCAACATCTACCTTTATTTGCACCCTCCATAACATATGATTCGCATCCTGCCATATCTAAGGCCTCTGCATTCACATTTTATCCTTTGTTAAATTAGATGCTAGCACCTCCCATTCTGTTCCAGGTGGGTTCAGGTTCCTCTGTTCCTCTTCCCAGTCAGATACTATGTTTTGCCAACAAGATGAATACCATTCTTCCAGTCAGTATGCAGTGATCTCTACACTATGTTTACCATCCACATTTCTTCTCTCTTCACCTGTCCAGACTTAGCACAACCATCCTTGATATTTCTACCCTGCTCTCCCATCTTTTTCTCATCTCACCAGACTGTGCAGGAGCCTCTAACATGATGCACACCACCTCAACTCCATTCCACTTCCTTCCCTTTCACTTTTACAGAGCATCTACACCAGTGACATGCTGCCACATGGCTTACAAATATTTGCATATTTCTGTCATTGCTATCACCTGTGCTTGTTCTCCGAATTTCATATATTTCACTTTAGGACCCTCTAATCTTTGCCCCCCCCCAACCACACACACACACACACACACACACACACACACACACACACACACACACACACACACACATGCCTCTGCCTCCTTGCCATATTCTATCCTCTGTGCCTATCCTATGTACTACATTATCTCTTATTCTAGCTTTTTCCTTTTTATTTTCTTTAGTACCGCATTTTGATGCCACCATCTCTCCTTGTATCCATTTTCATTTAAAGGCATCTTCACCATGATATGAAGGCCCTTCTTTCACCGTCTTTGTAGCTTAATTGACCTGAGGTTGGTCCTGCTGTAAAAGTCCCCATGCTCCTATGTGCTTTTATAGCCACAAATAACTCTTAAACCCCAGTCCTTATTCTATTATTTCATCCATTAGTTATATTACATACCGGTATCTTTCCTTACCTCATGAGTTTTGGGTGACAGTAGTCCATCTAAGAAAGCTACCATGCTGCCTAGATTTGTCCAACAGTAATCATACTTCATGGTCTATCTGTCTGCCTCCCCTTCTGTACCTTCTGGCAGATTGTTGAATTCTACATGAAGTAATTTGTGAGGGATCTTCTTCCCTCTTTTTACTGAATTAAGATCACCTGACAATAAATACATATCAGCATAAATAAGAGAACTGTCTACATCCCCACCAGACGTTTTCTTTCTCCCTTCATTCTTCACTGGATCCCATCCTCTTATAATCAAGTCTTCTATTGCCACCCCTTTTCTACTCACATCCCAGCCCCACTCTATCAACTCCTCACCCCATTTTCTACATTTTCTCTCCACCTTCTCCCATTTTCCCTTATCTTTTCTCCTCTCATTTCCAGACTCACATCTACCCTTTCATAGTCTGCAAGTCCTGCTGCATCTGACCATACAGCCTGTGCTTCCTTTCTTTAACCCCCCCCCCTCCCGTCTCAGTGTATTTCTGCATCTTTTTCTGCTTCCAGGTATCCCTGTCTTGTATCCATACTCCTTATCAGCTTGATCCTCTGAATTTCCATTTTGAGATCACCCAGACATAGAGAACCTTTTTAAAAAAAGCAAATACATTGCTTACATCTAAGTTTTGCATTATGCAAAACATTTGGCAAACAGAAAAAATAATAAGAGGAGGATAAAAGAATAAAATGATTTCATTAAAGCTTGGAACTGTAATCAGTACTGTCTAGTGAGGTGCAAGATTTGCACAACTGAACTAAATGTGGAAAACATTCATACTGAGAATAGGTAGAAGTCTGCCAAAAGGGAGTCTTGTCTCACCTACCAGATGTAGCCAAGATGTGTACAACGTGTTGCATTTTAGTTGTTTGCACATAGTAATGTCCTGTTATCCTAAGGTGGTTATAATATCCAGCAGGCACTTGAAACATTCACTGCTGATTGTGAAGTAGCTGGAATGAAAATCAGCAGCTGTAAATCATTGTTCTCTCACAAAAAGGAGTTGATTGTTCTCTTATGTGAGGTGGGCCATCTACCTCTGGAGGAAGTGTTTACCTATCGTGATTGTGAGTAAGGGTACAGAGACTGGCAAACAGGATGGCAGATGCACATGACAGTACTAGCAGCAGAAGCAGTGCAGATATTATGCAGTACTGTGGGAGTGAAGCAAGAGCTGAGAAGTAGGATGCAGCTTTCAGTTTACCAGTTAGTCTGTGTCCCTATCCTGTGTCATCAGCTGGGTAAAGCAGCAGGAAAAAAGGTTCCTTTGCAATGTATCAGGGCTCACTGTTTATGATAGACTGTCAAACTCAGCAGTCTAGGAGGACTTCTGAGCATAGCCAGTGCTTTCCCAGGCTGAGAGGTTTTAATTCATGCATTTTGGGTACCAGGTGAAGAACTCCTCGAGTAATTCCTGTAGGAGGAGTAGCAGGCACAACTCACAGGTTCATAGGTAGGTACTAGGCTATTGGCCCTAGAGTCTATATAAGCCGAGCCAAAAAAGGTACCCTGGCTTTCGCCACCCAAGAAAATTATTTTCCTGTGCCTCTGTCAAGCAGAGCCACAGAAGTGACCCTGGGGTGAATTTCCTATTTTCCATCCAATCATCAAGATTTTTCTTGAAGAGTGCTAATGAGGAGCTTTGTTTGCTAAAGATGGGTAGTTTGTTCCAGAGTATGGGAAGTCTCTGGGACAGGAATCTATCCCTCCAGCATGTTTAGGTCCCTAGAGCATGTAGCTCGGATTGGGATTTCTTTAAGTCGAGCATGTTCAACAGCTCTGGGTTTGACATAGCTTTGTATGTTTGGCAGAGATCGCCTCTGAGTAGGCAATATGCAATGGAGTAAAGCTGGAGTTTTTTGAGACGGTCTGCATAGGGCATCTGTTTGAGACTGGTAATCCTCTTTGTGAGGTATTTCTGCGGCCTTTCCGGTTGTTGTAGATGTCTTGTGAGGTACATACCAAAAGGGGTGTTGTACTCTATAAAGGGTCTAATGAGTGACAGTAGAGGGGAACAATGACCTCTTTTTTCCTGGATGAGAAAACTTTTGTGATGAGGTGTGCCATGTAGAAGGATTTCCTGACTACTGTGGCGATGTGATTATCAAAGGAGACACTACTGTCCACTTGTGTCCCCAGGTCTCTTATCACACTTTCGGTGTTAAGTAGACTACCGCCTATGTGGTAGTTCATGGGTACAGAGTTTTTGTCAAAGGGGATGACAATGCTCTTTTTGGCATTGGGCTTGAGGCCATGGCTTTGACACCAGGCATCTGTCTCAGTGAGGCCATTTTGTAGGATGTCCACATTGTTAGGAGTTTCAATTATGGCTCCTAGTTTGCAGTCATCTGCGAACTTCATTAGCCAAAGACCTTCTGTGTTAGCCTGTACTTCAGAAAAGTAGATATCAAACAGGAGAGGACCCAGGACTGAACCCTATGATACTCCACTTGTCACTGGTCTGAAGTCGAATTTGGAGTCTGCTACTTTCACATTGTGGGTTCTGTCAGTGAGCCAGTTGGCAACCCATCTCATGACATAGGGATTTATACCTAGTTTAGTGAGTTTATCTATAATTCCAGAATGGGGGATGGTGTTGAAAGCCTTGGCGAGATCAAGATAGGCTGTGTGAATCACCTTACCCTCGTCTACGGCTTTGGTGACTGCTTCAAAGAAGTCTATCAAGTTTAGGAGACATGATCTGCCTTTTACAAACCCAAACTGGGTGGGGTTCAGAGTTTAGAGATTACCAATGTCTTTGTTTATAAGTTCCATGATGATACGTTCCATGGCCTTGCAGATCAGGCTCATCAGGCTAATGGGGTGGTAGTTCCTGAGGTCCGTGGTGGCTCCCCCTTTGTGGAGTGGAATAACCATTGCTGTGCACCATTCAGTGGGCACAAAGCCTGAGGTGAGGCTATGACTGAACATGGTACTTAGGTGAGGTGCCAGTTCATTCTGTAGTTTGTGTAGAACACAGCCTGGGATGTTGTCAGGTCCCAAGGATGCTGTGTTCTTGGCTTTGGAGAGTGTGATTTTTACCTGTGCAGCTGTGATTACAGGAACTTTGCATTCTTCCAGTATAGAGATGGGCCCTTTAAGGGGTGAGACGGGGGTAAAGTTAGCACTGAACCTATCTGCCAGGATGTTGGCAATATCAGTTGGGTCTGTATATTTAGTGCTACTGTGCTGTAACTCAGAGCAGATCTGAGTGTTGCCATTGAGATTCTTGACATAGCTATAGAATGCTTTGTGGTTGTCTTTAGAATCAGTTGTGATTTTGTTTTCGTAACTAGCTTTGAAGGATTTTATGAGGGGTCTCAGCTTCTTACTGAGGCTGACCAGGGAATTCCTCGAATCATGGGATTTTACTCTTTTTTGCAACAGTTTCTTTCTTCTGTTGTAGAGTTTGTTTATGGCAGGGGACCACCAGTTTGTCTTCCTTTTTTTTGGAGGATAGCATCTTGGTTCTGTTAGGAATTGCATGATCCTTGCACTTGTGTAAGTGCTTATAAAGTGCATTTGTGTAGGATTCAGCAGTCATATCTCTATTGTCTGTCTGCATGGGTGTCGTGAAGTTTGCCACTTCTGTCTTAAGAAGCATGAAGTTGGCTTTGGAGAAATTCTTATGGTGGTTTCCCTAATGGGGGGGGGGGGATGTGGATGTCTAGGGTGAGTAGCTTGTGGTCGGATCTGACCAATGAGGAATTGACCTCTAGTGTGGAACACCAGTCACCCATGTTGGTAATGACCAGGTCTAAGATATTGCTGCCCCTGGTGGGGGTGTGGATAAGTTGATCCAATGCATTGGAATTTATGAATTCCAGAGTTAAGCAAAAGAGTTGGTACATGAGTAGTTTTCCCAGTTAATGGTGGGGTAGTTGAAATTGCCCATTATTAGGGTGTTAGGTTGTACCCTAATATTTTCCAGTGTATTAAGAAATGAGGAGTAGGAATCCTGGGGCATGGTGGGAGATCTGTAGCAAGTTACAATTTGGATCGCGGTCTTGCTCAGAGTTAGTTGCACTTGGATAATCTTGGATGCATTATGCTGAGCAACTAGCCTGGAGGTGGGGATATCCTTAATGAATATGGGCACGCCTCTGCCTTTATTGTTTCGATCCAGGTTTGGTGGCTGAAAGTGTGGTATGAATTATAGCCTGGTAATGCAGGCCCCGAGGCAGATACTGGACACACTGGACATAGTCCATCTCACAGACTGTCATGGGAGAGACTTCATCTCACAGACTGTCTACACACCTGAGAATCTCACAGTATGAGCTGGCGTCTGTTGCTGGGGATAAGAAAGTTTGGTCAACTATGTTGATCTTGTGATCCACACCACAGGAAGTCTTTAAGAAAATGATAATGATGCTTTTAAAACAAAAGCCTGCCCATTGGCCGGGCACCTGAAGTGATGATTCTTTTGGAAGAAGTAAGAAGCACTGACTGGACATTTAATTTTTCTGTTGAACAATAAAACTCTGCTTTCCCTCCTCATAGATGCTGTGTGAGACGTATTGCTTTCACAACTCTATCTTAACAGGTATGATGTGCCTGCTCTCCTCCATAGCTGCAGATGGCTGTTGGTTGCTAAGAGACAATCTACCTGTATGACTATTCTGCTGAGAGGCATTGAGTTATGTAGAGAGCTAGAGAGCCACAGACTGGAGTGAGAGTGGCAAGCAAGAAAGGTAACAACTTGTAACACATCAACACATCCTCTGCAGCTCTTTGCTTCTCTGCACATCATCTTCAGGAATGACTGAATGCCATGCCAAGATTATACTAATTTTAACAACAGGCTGGATATCAGACCACAAGCATTGTCAGTGATGCAAAAGGTAATACACTCCCTTTAGTGCAGAAGGCTGTATGTTCTATTCCCACAAAAGGTAGATCAACTGACAGCACTGCAATGCAGCATAATGAGAGGTTTGCACTCCTGCGTGCGTCATCCTTCAGGTGAGATACTAAACTGAGGTTCCATCTGTTTGAGCTGGTGGCAGCCTGGGTAGGTGTAAATGATCCCATGGCACCTATTAAAAAGAGTAGGGGTAGTTCCCTAATGTTCTGGCCAAATTTTCCTTAACAGTATAAATACCACTTTGTGTCTTGCCTGAAAAGAGACCCCTAGCCTAGTGGGACTAACCTTGTCAACAAAGGATAATTGAATACAATAAATAAGTAGTTGTCAGACAACTACATGAGTATCCATATTGTGTATTTGCAAACTCTACTGACTTGTATGTTTAGCTTGTCTAACTTAACTAGTCGGTAGTTACCTAATTACATGTTTGTATGAGTTCAATCAAAGACAGCAGAAAATGTCTGATATGCTCAAAATAAGTCAATACGTACTAGCTGAAGTAATACCTTAGAATAACATGTAGTCAAGCCCAATATAAATTTCAGTAACTGTTATCCATGAAACACTTGTAAAATAATTACACTTTTTGTAGAATGTTTTTAATTGCAAGAGCCAAGGATATAAAAGCATTAGTTTACCAGTAATTTATGACCTGACATGTTCATATATGCATGTGAACAATATTAAGATTGTCCATAGAATATATAATAACTATGACATTAACATTACAGAATATTTATGACTTTGTCTCTCCCCTGCCCTCTTTATCACTCTCATTTCCAATATTTGTTTTTTTTTTTTTTGATTCATTGCATTGCAGCATTCAGTCCTGCTTCATTGCAACCACCAGCACAAGCAGCTATACTGGCCCCAGGGAAAAAAAATCGCTGTTCCTTGTGTTCGACATTTTGCCGTTTTGACATTTTAGGGTCGATTATACAGCGTTCACTATTTTAAGCATTCTCTGTTATAATATAGACCCTCTGCATCTGCTACCTAATGTACCCTACATACCTAACCCTGTTATGTGAGTGGTGCAGTAATGCAGTGCTTAGCATTGTTGCCTCACAGCAAGAGGTTCTCCATTTCGATTCTTGGCTGGGGTGTCTTCTGTGCAGAGTCAGCATGTCTTCCCTGTGTTTATGTGGGTTTCCTCCAGGTGTTCCAGTTTTCTCCCACATTCCAAAGACATGCATCTAGAGTGTTTCCTCCCAGGCCTCCACTGAAAATGTACACTGTCCCAGTTGGACTTTCCCAGTAAAAAAAGTAATGTCTTAGACCACAGCGGTACTTCGGTCCGCTAATGATTGGCAGTGGAATTTTAAACAAATGTTAAATAAAATAAATAAAATTTCTAAATACCTTCCCCACCATTCCTCTCTCTCTGTGAATAAAAACAATTCACCTGTCCCACAAATAAATTATGCCCAATACATTAGTCTCTACTTCACCTACATTTGTGTATTACACACCAGACTTAGTCAGAATGGTTACACAACACTAGTAAGTTTTTTGTCATCCATCAATTATGATGTGAGTATCCACATTTTCCAAATTTTTTGTACACACACAATCAGCTTGTGAAGAAGTGAATTATATATGATCATTTCCTATCAGCATCCTGCTCATTCATTAATTACTCCCCAAGTGACTTACATTCTGCTTACTCCCTATTTTTATCACTGTCCTATTGTCCCCATTTCACACCTTTAATCAGGTCACAAAATAGATTCACATATCACATAATGACCATCAATGATAAACAGGAATCTCTACTTCTGTAGTCACCAGTTGCACAGTGCTTAACACTGAGCACCAGCACCTACTGCTAGTTTTACTTGTATGTGCTTTATTGGCTTATTATGCACCTGATACGAGGAGTATATTCCAATGTATTAGGTGCACTCTTGTATGTAACTGAGGCTAGTATCCTTTTACATTTTCACTGCCAGTGTCACAGTGTGTTGCACCAAGCAGGTAAAATTACACATATATTTGCAGGATGTTATTAACTAGTACAATAAAATAGTAATATCACTTGTGGGTATATTGTGTTATTATCTTACTCATTGTATATACACAACAGTGAGTTTTCACTGATGCACACATAAACACAAGACTTAATGGCAATAACTCATAATGCATTGATCTGTAGGTTAACAATCAGGAATGCATAGTTGCCACACAATTATGTAACAGTTGTCATTATCACCAACACCTGCCTGTTCAGTCCCTTTAACAGCACCTTTGTGATTTTCATTCTGCACAATTTCTTCACCCATGACATGCAAGACACATGACAGTACAAATCCATTTGTGCCTTCACCTGTGGCAGTATTGTTGTGAAACATATCAGTTAGTCTCATGACTTCCCTTCTAGTAATGTGTACATAGTATCACTGTTACACACATATATGACATTCCCTACCATGACAATTAATGTGAAGTAATGTATCACTTCACAGATATAGACACACAAAACCAACCAGTTGTGGTGTCCAAAGATCTCTTGAAGACAAATCAGCAAGAATATGTAAGAAAAAATAAGAGCTCAATGCCAAACACTATTTTAATAAGTAAAATAATAACACACAGCAAAGCTTTCAAGTTACAAAACACTTTCTCAATGCAATTACAACCAGGTTAGAGGGGACAGATCAACAGAGCTGCTGTATGCAGAAAATGTATCATTACAAGCAGACTCTGAACAGGAACCTCTGCAAATGATAGAGGAACAGAATGCAAAACTGAAAGACACACGTGATGAAACTGAGTACAGCTAAGACATTTTTTCATGGCAGCAAATGGAGGAAATCAAAAGAAGCTGAATACTGAGATATACTGGGAAATAGTGGAAAAGATTAAGAGCTTCAGTTATCTGAGAGAGGTGGTTAAACAGAAGGCTGAATGAGGATGTCAAAGCTAGAATCAGAGGGACTGCAGACAATTGGAATAGAGTGTTAGGGGGTGCTGTGTAACAGAATAATGCCAAAGAAACTGAAAAGTAAGGTGTACAAGGGTTTGGCCAATACTTCCAAATGTACTGTACTGGAAAACTAATGTATATCTTCTTTCTTATTTCTATAACTGCTTTAAACTGCATAATATATAAAAATCTGACAGTTTTTCTATTAAGCAAATGCTTTTGTTTAAAACTGAATGAGAAGTGACCCTCTTATACTTGGGGTCACTTTCTCTAAAATCTTGAACTTAAAACCGTGTCCCGGATAATCTTGAATATGTTTAGAAAGGGTGTTTGTATCTTTCTTCTTTTTAATGCCATATAGAAGTTCATACAAGGCTATCCATTAACTTTCTTTCATTATTGCCTATATAGAATCCATGGCAAGACTGACACACAGCCACATGCACCAGTATACAACAGTTTGGTGGTTTTGATGATTTTATACACAATTTATTGTTTTTAAATGTAAAATATAAAAGGAAAATTGTTGTAAATTATTGTGTTTAAAAGCTCTACATTGCAACAATTAATTCCTGTTTTTTTAAATGTGGCTTTTAGAAGGGGGGCTTGGCCATCACATGACATCTACAACTGCCTGCCCTGCTCTCTCTCTACCAAAAATAAAATTCCTAACTTACTAAGAATGCAGAACTAGTCATAGGAATCCTCAAAATAAACAACTTCAAAAGTATCTGCATGACAACATCACTCTTGAAAATAAAATCTTCTCTGTTGGGCACACAAACAAAAAACAGGAGACTATCATTCTAGGTGATGTAAATATTGATTGGAATATGATTAATAATAATACTCCTCTCAGTCAATCTATCTTTATAACTTTACTCAACTAACAAACAGCATTACCAGACCTAACAAAACTAATCCTCCTGGGTCCATCTTGGAATTCTCTGAAACCCTTAAACTAACAAACTGGGATTCAAAAACTTTTATACAAGATAAGAAATCATACTACAACAAACTTCAATCTATACTTGAAAATGTATCCACCAGCAACTCATGCCCCACCTCCTCAATAACCATGCAATGACTCTGGACAAGTCTTCCTTCATAATTTCCAGCCTGATGAACACCTGAAATTTAAAAATCATATTCAAAAAAGGTGTGCAAACTCGGTACCACTTTATCTCTCTCTAACAATCTTACTACTTCAACCTTAAAACCTTCTTCTCCTACCTACTACTTCTTCTTCTCCCTTCTCTACTGTATGGTGCCCACCTCTCTCAATCACCTCCTCTAAACTTAAAGTTGCTACTTAAAATTGCCACTCCCGCTACTAACATAACCCATTCCCACACTCATTGCATCTGCCTCCGTAGTCCAGAGTTAACTAAAACTCCTAATAACCAACTTTTCTTCCATATCTTATTATTGCACAGCTAATTTTTAACCCCACTGCTTGCCCTGCATTATTATATAGCTTAACCATATATAATAAGGCAAGGCCCCTAAGATCTTAAAACCAAAATCTGTGTTCACAGACCAGACCCAAAACCCTCTGGCCAACTTCTTTTACTTATACCTAAAAAAAAAAAACTGCTTCCTTCCCTCCCTCCTGTCACTACAAGCTATATGAAGTTCAAAAATCCTTCTCCATTCTCACCTTTCCCAAAATTGAAATGTAATTTTCTACTTCCTACCTAGATCTTATCTTCAATGTATACTTGTGTTTTTTATTACAATGTGTATTACAATGTATTTAAATATTCCACCATTTTGAAAGTAGTATAAAAACTGAGACTTTAACAAATGGAGTTATAACTTATCTGGTGAAGTTTTAAATGTTTTAAAATGAAAGCGCTCATGTTGTGTTTTAGAATAAAACATTTTCTATGGCTATCCTAACCTTTTAGCATTTTTTCTATGAATTTGTTCTAGTTGTTTAGTTTGGTTTATAACGCCATGGCTGCAGGTGGGCCAGCAGGGTTGCAACCCTTATTCAGTGAAGTGGATGTGAATGAACTTCAGCGTACTGTTGGAAATCTTACACTTTTAATCCAACAGTTGTCTCAACGCTTTGAGGATATTTCCAAAAGTGTTACCCCTTCAAATAGCAGAAGAGAGGCCAAGCTTTTATCTGACCACCAGGTGAGGAGGGATACCAGTACACCTAACTCATAGACTACTCATTTTTTAACCCGTCCTTCTCTGTTACCTCATTCAAGTGGAAACATTGCTAGCAGTAACCCTCTGGTTTTACAGGAATGGTTGCAGTCCAATTTCAACCTTACAAAGACTCACAAAAGAAATACTATGACTCTCATGGATCAGTTGAGTGAGTATGACTACAAACTGTTAAAAGTAAAAAAATTACAGCTTGAGAATGCATATTTTTCTGAGTCAATTAAAGCTAACAGAGTGCTGAAGGGTTTCTGCATGTAGTGGTTTCCTACTGGCTTAATAACTAATTCACCAATCCATAAAGACCTGTTGGTAATGTTTGAATGTCAAGGATGTGACTATATGGAGCTGTTAATAAAATATAACTGTAAATTAATTGATGAACTGGTAGCTGATATTGGTGATTTGGATAAGGTAATAGCACATGATTTGCAGTTTGAACAGTATAAACATGAATATGCTTGCATTTTTAATAACACTGATGAGCATTTTCAATTTATTCACAAAAGAATTAATAAATTAGAACATGATAAGCGTGACTATCAAAATAATAAAGGCTGTCCTATTCCCCCAACATTCCAGGCTTGGAGAAGGTAGTTTTCTAATTTTTCAGCCATGAATAGCATCAAACAACAGAAGGGGGTAATAACCAATACACCCTGACCCTTTAGAGTACCTCCCAGGAACTCTGAAAGAATGCAACAAAGGAACCAGAACAGCAAATGGCATGGCCGGAACTCAATACAACCTCCACAGAGGGGCCACCCACAGTGGCAGAATCATGGACAGAAAACTTGAAATTCAAAATAAATCAAGGGGACATTTTTTTCTGACTGACTTTAGCTACTTGCCATATTGTTAATATTGTTATTGTTAATAATGATAAAAAGATTCTAAAGTATATCATTTTTTCAAACTTCCCTACTGACACAAAATGAGGTGATCATTTTTGCTAGAGGTCTAAAACTTGTACAAACAAAAAAGCAGATTATAACATACAGTATGTGTTAATGGATCTAAAGGAGTATGTGAGAAAGCTGAACTTTCACATTATTTTTAATGAAATGTTTACAGCCATGACAGGGCTGAGAATTTCAAGCACAAATAACCCCCAATTCATCCCACACATCAAATAGTTGAGAAATTGTGTGAGCTTGACATACATAATTCCCTAAGACTGAACTGTAATAATTGAGAGACAATAAATAATATGTCAGTTGCTGAATGTGGTTTATTAACAGATATGAGAAACAGTGATCTACCCGTTATGAACCCAGTATAAGGGGAGAGGGACTCTGGTTATGGGTAAGAATGATTTTATAAATAAACTTTGTAAACTTGTCGATAAGCACCTTTTATCAGAACTATTCAGTAATTGTATATCAGGGCAATTCTCAATATTATGTTGTAGTCTTACCTTAGAAACAAAGTGTAGAACTAATAGTAGTCACTTATGTATTACATAGCAATTGTTTTATTAATTGGTTGATTACTGAAATTTCTGTTTCATACTTTTATATATTATTGTTTGATTTTCTTTTGTTTTTCTGCTTGTTTTGTTTGAATTGTATCTAACTATGTGGAGCTTATCTCCTCAGGTCTCCATTGAAAATGGGCCCCAGGATCAGTTGGACTACCCCAGTTAACAAAAGACAAATAAATAACAATAATAAATAGAATGAACATGATGTTATCTGAAGATGCATATAGTAATGTTTCTTTAAATGAAGTAGACACAGCATATAGAAGAATAATAGGCAAGTTGATTGACATGTTTATAGAACAACAAATACATATTGATGAGTTTAATTATTTGAATGTGGTACCCCCACAGTGCCCATTTTATTTGATATTCTAAAAATTCATAAATGCATACAAAATCCCCTATGTGTCCTATAGTCGATGCCCGAGGCTACATGAAAAATTGAAACATTTGGTTTTCCAAAAGGCCCGTTTGCAAGGATTCTTGCCATTTCTTTGGACTTAATTAATAGCCTAGACTATAAGGAGAGGTATATATTTATGACCATCAATGTTAAGGATCTATATATTGTGATACCCCACCTTTTAGGCCTAGAATGGTTTATTGAATATTGTGATACCCCACCTTTTAGGCCTAGAATGGTTTATTGAATTTTTAATAGACAAAGGAATATCACAGGATAGAATTAATTTGTATGAAAATTTGTTGGATATTGTACTAAGAAATAATTTCTTTATATTTGAAGGAAAATATTATCTGCAATGCAAAGGGGTTACAATGGGGTCCGCTTTTGGGGCCCTATTTGCTAATATTGTAATGATCGAATGAGAAAGGAAATTTTTATTTAATAGCAGTTACATGAGTTCCTGCAAACTTTATTTGCAATATCTGGATGATATCTGTGTTGTATGGGATGACAGTAAAGAAAGAATAACAGCCTTTACATAATATATAAATACTACAACAGATTTTTTTGCACTTTACATATGAAGTGAATGAGGTAAATATAGCCTATTTAGATAATTGGCTATGTAAGGATCTTATAAAAAGAAGGTTTACATCTTGAATTTTTAGAAAAGCAACATATTTGAATACCTTCTTACACTTTACCAGTTCCCACTCCCATATACAGAAGAAGGCAGTTATAAAAGGGAAATTCGTAAGAGCGACACGAATGGTTACATTCGATATTAATTTTGGGGATGAATGCATGCTCTGGTTATTGCACACCTATACTACATTACCAGTCAGATGATATAGTTAGAATAATTAAGATACAGGACACAAGTATAAGTAATGGAAATGCAGCTAACAATAATGATAAATGTTGCAAGAATGCATTCATTACTATGTATAATGCAGATAGTCAGTTTATTAGATGGGTCCTTGAAAAAAACTGGTCAATTCTTAAGAAAGACAGACAAATAACACAGAAATTACGTGAGAAACCAGTTGTGGTGTATAGAAAAGGTAGAAACATGAAAAAAATATTGGACAATTTCTCAAAGGCTCTAAGTAGTAGTAAAACAGAGTGAATGTGGGCAAGTATGGGAGACATACTTATTGTAAATACATTCTTGAAGGTAAACAGTTCAGTATTAATTTACAGTTATTTAAGCTGTCAGGAAATTATAACTGTGATACTGCTGGGTGGTGTATGTGACTGTGTGTCATTCTTGTCCTGGATTCCTTATAGGCAAGACTGAAAGAACATTAAAGAATAGGGTGTATGAACATCTATATGACATTAGGAGGAAGAAGAAAGACACATATGCCCTTTTCAAACATATTCAAGAGGATCCAGGACATTGTTTTAAGCTCAGCATTCTAGAGAAAGTGACCCCAAGTATAAGAGGAGGGCCTTGGTCTCTCCTATTAGAAAAAAACAGAGCTGTAGTGGTAGCTCTGCTTTGATGCAAGGAATCTGCTGGGTCTAAATGAACAAACATCAATTGCATGTTTATTGAAGTTGAAGGCATTAGTTAGATAAATAATTTGATGTTTTTGATGTTATATAAAATTTGTTGTTTTTAAATGTAAAATGTAAAAAGGAAAATTGTTGTAATTGTATTGTGTTTAAATGCTCTACCTTGCAAAAATAAATTCCTGTTTCTTTAAATGTGAATTTTTGACAGGGGCTTGGCCATCACATGACATATTTCACTATTTTGAAAGCAGTGTAAAAACTGGGACTTTAACAAATGCAAATGGAGTTATCTGATGAAGCTTTAAATGTTTTAAAATGAAAGCACTCATTTTGTGTTTTGGAATAAAACGCTTTCTACGGCTATCCTGAGCTTGTAGCATTCTTTTCTGTGAAATTACGAGTGAAGGTCACCAGGTCACTTCATTGCTAGTATGTAGATGCAGACACTAACACAGGGAATGTATAAGGGCATCTGTGATGATGATGTTGGTCACATGCCCCACTAAGGGACTAAATATGCCATATAAAGATAAACCTCTGATTGATACTTGGATAATGTCTCTTATAGCTGAGTCTCATCTGAGAGGAATGAATGGCCTGGATGGGAATATAGAAAAGCTGATAACAGGCAAGTAACATGGGAGAAAAAGCATGTAGAAAAATATTTTAAATAGGAAATCTGAGGCTAGGCTTAGGTCCACAACAGCTTTAGTTTTGAGGCTAATATAGAATAAATACCATGGAGTTTTTTATTTATAAAATGAAATGACCCACTTTTTGAACCTTATTAATATAATTTCAGCAAGTCTCATCCTGACATTCAGACTACTTAAAGTTTACATATGCAGCTTCAAATGTTCCCCAAATGCATGTTTAACAGCTAAAAAGTGGCGCTAGGATCTCACTTTTATCAAGTTTTCTAATTCCAATCGATATTTTTTTCTAAACTATTTTAAAAAGAAGAAATTATGAAGGAAGTTAAAAATACCCTAAAAGCATAGCCTCATGGACTTGATATCATAATATGGCTCTAGTTTCACTTCTCACTTTGTTTCTTTACTTACTGGGGTGATGGATAAGGCATTAATTGATGAAATAGCAGTTTGCTACAGCTTAAAAGAAAATAATGATTTCCATTTTTTTGAACTAAAAGTTGAGTGCTGTAGCATTCTGTGCTATAAATTGTGATAGCTTGCTATATTTTTAGCAAGTGATTCACTGTAGTTTAAAAGAAAGAAAAACATTTGTTACTTTCCATTTTTTTTCCTCAACTAAAATCTGAAGGAGGGTCAGAGCAGGGTGCAGAAACAATACCTGCATTTTAGAAACCCCAGGTACCTGATCACAAACCTTTTTGTTTTTAATTCAGCCTCAGCTGATGAAGGATGGGGGTGGGACACAGAAACAGGACCTGGTTGGTTCCTGCATTTCATTTTTTTCTATTCCATTAAAGAGCTGGGCAGGAGGGAAGGGGCATGTATCTGGCTACCTGTTTTTCCTCTTGAAATAAATAGCTGGCTAGGTTGGTGCCACTACAGAGATTAGCCACAGGTACTACAAAAGTCAGCTATGCCTCTGTCAGTATATATATCGCCATCTAAGATATACACAGACACAGTCAAAGTAGCTATAATTATAGGGGAACCTGGGGCTGTTTGTGTAGGAAAATGACTAGCTCTTGTTTGCTCACTATTCAAGCTTTGGATTTGTGTGAAGCAACTTAGAATAATTTAATGTGTGATACTTGTTTGTATGGAAAAAAGATGCAATACATTACGTGGCCATCCTCTTTAATCACAATCAGACTTCTGAATTGTGCACAGATGTAGTTATACCTGCTTGATGGGGATTGGCTAAATGAAAGTAACTAATCCTCTTGTCATGTGCTCTTTTTAAAAAAGTCATCTCTCTAAAAATAAGGCATAAGATGCGTCATAGAACATCCACTGTGTAAGTGAATTCTAACATGTAATTAGTCATGATTTCTGCCCTGATCTCCAAAAAGTCTAAAATCAGCCCTGATCATAGGTGTGCACAGAAGTTCATAGCAGCTTGTGTCAGTGGCTAGGGTGGGAACAATGTTATTATTTCTTTAACTTTCCTCACAAATCTCAGCGGTGTGCACAGAAGGTCATTAAAGTTTATATAAGAGCAACATACTATCTAGGAGTATCAAGTTAGAAGTATTACTATGATAGTTATTTTTTTCATGTTCCTTGCAGCCAGATATCAGATGCATATACCGATGGTTACTTTTTGGGGTAGGCTAAGGAAGCATGCTGTGTATATACATCTGACAAGAACATGTTGAAATACGTTATGTTCTATTTGTTTTTGTTATTGTTTGTTTCTTTGTTTGTTATTTTGTTTTCCAGTTTACAGGAAGGGGTGGGAAACATGCTCTATATACATATGACAGCAGCACCTTGAAGTATGACTGTGGCCACTTCCACCTTCATTATCATTCTAATATAACACCAGGGGGATATTTTTTGAAGTGGATAAGGACACAGGCATTATTCCCAGCTATGATTTCTATATCCACACAAACATTTGTCTTCTTAGTTTATTGTGAACTGCTGTTTTGTTAGCCTTGAGCACTAAGCCTTATTTCTTCTCTGAAATTAATAAAGAAGATTGAATTTCTTTCCTTATTCATAATTTTTGCTCAGGCTATCATTGGATCAAAAGGTTTTGAAAAAGAGCATTTTATAACCCCATGGCATTTGGAGCCACCTGAATTAATGCAGTTATTTCCTCCATAGTTATTATAGTGTGGCCTTAGTTAGGGTGTGTTGAAATGATGTGGGAAAAAGCAAAGCTGAAAAAGTAGCACTGATTTCTTTTCCTTAATCATGATTTTTGTTCAGGCCATCATTGGATAAAAACATTGTTTAAAAAAACATTAAGGTACCTCAGAGCACCTAAAACCCTTTTGGCATCTGTTAGCCTAGTGGACCCCAGACCCCAATATAATGCAGTTATTTCCTCCATAGTTATCAGAGTACAGTCTTGCCTGGGTAGGATGTGTTGACTGAATAAATGTAGGAAAACTAAATAGTAAGACAGGCCGTGAGAAAAGGAAGAAATAAGTAATATGGATGGTGTAGCTAGACCAGTTTGTAAGTGGACAAGAGGTCACCAGATGATGCATTTGAGGGGCAGTGGGCAGGGGGTGGCACCATGGAGCCCTTCATGTAGGGTGCCAGTTCACCTGCAGTTGGCCCTACAATCAAGTAACATCTTTTGTCTCATTACCTGAGTATGAAATGCTAATTATTGAAGCATACCTTTCATTTATGTGTGATTGTGTCTCAGAGGACCCTCTATAGCTCAGATGTTCTCATTCTATGCAATATAGTTAACCCTTGTTTGGACTGTCTTTTGATTTTACAAGATTTTACATGATCTCACTATAAAACCCTCAGAATGTACTGGGGTAAGTGATAACTCCTTTTAGTTTAATGATTGCTGTTTCAGTTCCAATTGGATATTCTTGGAGCACTATGATAAATGACAGCTGGACAAAACATATTTCCATTATGAGTAAACACAATCTATTCCCACTCAATGGCAGACTCAAGAAGGAAAGACTGGAAGAATTCATCATTCATCAGAGTCCAGGATTACTGATGATATATTTTACTTCTGAGACTTTGGAGACATGACCATTTCTTCTGAGATCACTGTGATGTAATCAAAAGAACTGATAGAGATTGTTATAAACTCTGCTTATTTCCAGCTAATGCCATCCATATCAGGGATACTAACTCCACAAGATTCTGAAGAATTACCAAGAGTATTATATATCAAGGGGATATTGTAGCATCACCAATAGAAAGGGAAACTCTGCAACTCCTTTCAATAACTGGGGCTATCTTAAGAAACTTACTTCAGATGAAGACCATTTTAGATAAAGTGGAAAAAAGATGTACATATTCTTATAAGTGGTATGATACACAGTGTGAGCTTGCTAAAACTACAATAAACTCCAAGCTAGGCAGATTTCACAATTTCACAAGTCTCACAACATTCTTACTGATACGTGCATGTACAAAACCTTCAAAAGCAGAAAAGAGGCAAGGTTCAAAGGACTGTGAGATAGCACACTGAATTTACTTTGATTAGGTCTGACCCTAGGTTATTCTGGTCCCTTATTAGGAAGAGAAACAATCAATTTGTGACTCTGGTAATATTACTGATAATGAATATCCTTTCTGAATAATTGTAAAAGGCAGAATATGTTAATGTTTTGGAAGTACTGTGATGCTCCAATTATAAATACATATCTTTCAGAATACTATACTATAAGTTAGCTTGAATAACAGTTAAATGCTGTTGGTGCAACCTCAAAGTTGGTACATAAAAGTAGTGACTGTATGTGGGTACAGCTCTCCCATATCTGGGGGTGCAACAGGCACAAATTTCCCCTACAAATATTTCTTTTTCTTCTATTTTTCTTATTTACTCCCAAATGTTATATGCACTCATGAAACTTTGCTGATACCTGATATCACTTGTGTGAGGTGATTGCAAATGAGTGGCTTCCTTTTCAAGGAGCCATTAATAATTACTTATTCAAATACATTTACCTAAATTATAGGTTCATATGAGTTTACTAGACGAATGACCACAAGGACCTTTTTTAGCCTAGACATGCATCCCAGATCTCCAAGTTCTGATACCCTTGAGAAGTATAAGCAGGGGCTTGGGAGGTGAAACATTTACAAGCAGGGACTTGGGAGATGAACTGTGTCCATTAGAGACATAAGTGCCTAATCAGGGATGAATTTCCTGTTCCCCATCCAATTGTCCAAGTTACACTTGAATTGGGTTAGGCAGGAACTCAGCTTTACATGGATGGGGACCCTGCTCCAGTCCTTTTTATATCACAGGTGAGGTTAATGTCTTTACAATGGGTACTTCTGGTTCTGTTTGTTTTGCAGATATGCAGGAGGCCTATTGCAATGTAGTCTGACAATGCCTTGTATGCCAGACATAGATCTCCCCTCAAAAGCCTGTAGGAGATAAAATACAGGGATAGGGCCTTGAGGCAGTCTGTATAAGACATGTTGCTTATGCCCTGTATTCTTTAAGTGAAGAACCTCTGTGGATGTTGTGACAATAGGAAATACTGCCAGCCATGCCATGGGGAAGTAGGACAGTAGATATAAGACTTGTGCCAGCACAGCTAGCTGAAATTTTATAAATAATTGTATGTCATTAATATGTCAGCCTGATCTGCATAAATGCTTGTGCTGAAAATGTATTTCTGAGCTCTGCTTCTGTTAATTGTGTTAAAATGTATCAACAGTGCACCTTGCTGAAATGAAGAGAAATGTGCATGTATTATGGTAACTGAATTAAATGTATATGTTTCAGTAGAGGACACTGGTGCAGCAATAGTTAACCAGCTTACTTATTTTAAAAAGAATAAGGGAAATGTAAATAAGCTGTTAAATCATTAAATGTCACCCCACAGTGTTGAGGAGGCCCTGAGATGGTAATTCATGGAGCAGCCATTATCTGTTAGCTTTTGTGAAGAAGGGGGGAGTGTTGTAAATGTTTCTGGCTCCAGGCATTGCCATAAAAGCTCTAAATGTGTGTTGTAGCACTCTGCTAAAGTCCTGTCTCAAACTTCAAAAGGAGATATTGTGAGAACCTAGACTCAGGTGACCAGATGGAGGTCATTCTGCAAGTTACCTTGGATATTATATTTTACAGAGAGTAATCTCAGAATATAGAGTACTCTGTTTGGGGCCTGACTAGAAAGACTGCTCATGTATTTCATCTTGCCTTGCCCAAGTAAGTAACTTAACTAGGGAACAGTAAAATTCTCTTAGATTTAGTCAGGAATATAGTGACATTTAGATATTGTTTTTCTTTATTTGTCTGAGTCTGTCCTTCAATATTCTTTTAAATATTTCCTGTGATTTGAACTCTGTGGTTTAATGTGAATATATAGCCAGTATTTTCACAAACTTTTACTATTTATTATTAAATATATTTAAAATGTTCATTGTGGCTGGTCCCTTTTTAGAACGTATTAACCTTTGAGAGTACTAATGTTTATTGGTGACACTGTGTGGGCCACTCCAGAAGGCCTAGCTGTCTTGGTGAACTACTACCATTTGCATTAATATTAATATTGCACAGTATAATTGGACACCCTTTGTTAAGGGCCTTACAGTAGCTAATTGTAGAGAGTATGGTGGCAGTAAAGCTACCTTATAGTCTGGCAGAAGGTGGCATAGCCAGAAACCTGTACCAGCCTTTCCCAGGTGTGTGTGTGTGTGTGTGTGTGTGTGTGTGTGTGTGTGTGTGTGTGTGTGTGTGTCTGTGTGTGTGTGTGTGTGTGTGTGTATGTGTGAAAATTAAATCTTAAAGAGTGTGTGTGTGTGTGTGTGTGTGTGTGTGTGTGTGTGTGTGTGTGTGTGTGTGTGTGTGTGTGTGTGTGTGTGTGTGTGTGTGTCAGCTACTTGGGGCAGAGCCATGAAGTACTAGGTTTACAAAGATGGTGCTGGAGGACTTGGCTTGGACACTCAGCTGAGGACCTAACCCTACAGCTGTACCAGGAGGCAGACATATATAGAGACATCTAGACCCCAGGCTGAGTATGCTCCCTGTGTGCTCTTAAGAGAACATGTACTTGATGCAAAGAGGTCTGCATCTAGAAATATTGAGTGTATCCATTTGTATTCCAAGTGTACAACCCTTTTCAGTGTCAGTGGTGAGGATTCAGGCTTCTTGAGTACTGGCCCAGCATGGGAACAACACACACTGATGCTCATCACATACTAGTAGCAATGGTGGGTGTGACACCCCTGCACTGGCCCAGTAATCAAGGAGACTCAATCCTCCCACTGGCAATGGCTAGGGGATGTACAGACTGGGAGGATATACAAGTTCACACACACACACACACACACACACACACACACACACACACTCACACACACCTGGGGATGGCTGGTATATGTTTACTAGCTATGGCCCCTTCTGCCCAAACTATAAGGTAGTTTCCACTGAAGCCAACCCCCTACTTATCAGCTGCTATAAGGCCCTTACAAAGGGTGTCCAATCCTACCATGTAATGTTACTATTATCCAGATGGTGGTAGTCTGACCAAGACTTGAAAGGCTATTTAGGAGTGGCCTGTGCAATGTCACCAGATACATATGCAAGTACTCTAACAGCTTAAATATGTCTCACAGATATCAACCACAAATATAGGTTTAAATATATTTAATAATAAAAGAACAAGTCAATACTCAGTAAAATCAACACAGTAACTACAGAGTTCAAAATCACAGGAAATATTTTAAAGCAACATTGCCGGCCAGTCTCAAATAAATACAGAATACATCTAAACTCATCTTTACTATTTTCCTTTCTATATCTAAAATATATACTATGCCTTAAATCTTAAATACAGCACTGCACGCACAGATGATGATGAGTGGAGGTTCTTGCTAAGTCCAAGACAAAATACAAAATACACAGTCTCTCTCTGAGAGAGTTTTTAAATTAATATCAAATATTACTTTTTGTCACCTGACTTCAGTTCCCAGGCTAAAACAGAAACTAACAGAATTTAACGTCTGTGTTAAAAATACATATCTCTCAGATCTTTCCAACTGCTTCTCTTTCAAGACAATACAAAAAACTTCCAGCTCTAAACATTGTGTCTGCTACACTGAAACTGAGAGAGAATATTTATAGCACAATCATAAAGCAATCTAATTGCAAATTATTTTCATGAAGTTTTGCAAGTTAACCCACTTATGTTCTAGTTTATACTGTTAAAACATATATTTGCACAGGTACATAGTTTATATGCATTTCTGTTCTAAGTCAGCAGGGCATGCTGTGGTTACATTTTAGCTCAGTACATAACATACAGTTCTGTATAAATCATATAGATATTTAAAAATGACATAGAATTATTTACAAATTTCCAGATACCTGGGCTCATAGTGTGACACCCCCCCAAAAAAAACTCAAGCTAATTTTTCAAGTGACCCTTGAGAAACATTGCTTGAGAGGGTTGAGCCTATCTGGAAATACCTTACCCCATTCCCTGTCTTGAGAGCCAATCTGCATTGGCATTGCTAACTCCACTGGGGTGCTGCACTGTCATATCATATGCTTGCAACCTTAGGCTCCAACTTAGTAACTTGGCATTTTGCTGGCTGGCTTGATGTAGCCATGTTAAAGGATTGTGGTCTGTAACTACAGTGAATTTCCTTCCATACAGATAAGGCTGAAGTTTCTGCAGTGCCCACACTATGGCTATGCATTCTTTTTCTGCAGCTGCATAGCATTTCTTCCTGGGTTGGAGCCTACAACTGAGATATACCACTGGGTGCTCTTCTCCCTCTGAGGAAATCTGGCTAAGTACAGCACCCACCCCATGGTTTGAAGCAACCACCTGCACAAAAAATTATTTGCTGTA
This sequence comes from Protopterus annectens, assembly GCF_019279795.1. Classification (NCBI taxonomy): domain Eukaryota; kingdom Metazoa; phylum Chordata; order Ceratodontiformes; family Protopteridae; genus Protopterus; species Protopterus annectens. The sequence continues at coordinate 1,555,338,645 of NC_056746.1, read as the reverse complement.
ATCTGGACTGGCTTACACAGGGTGTCCTCACAAAGCTCCTTTAAGCTTCTGGAATGCCTGCTGACATGCTGGGGTGAACACTGCCTTATCTGGCCTATTTTTCCTTGTTGGGTCTGTGAGGAGAGCAGCTATGGTACTATAATTTGAGACAAACTTTCTGTAGTACCCTGCTGTCCCTAAGAATGCTCTCACCTGCTTTTTGGTAACAGTTCCAGGCCATGGCTGCATTGCTTCCACTTTGACAAGTTCTAGCCTGATCTTACCACTCCCCACTCTAAGTCCCAGGTAGGAGACTTCTACCATTCCCACATGACATTTGCTGCGATTAATGGTCAACCCCTAGTCTGCCCAGAACCTCCCTGACATGCTGAAGGTGCTCTTGCCAGGAATGGCTATAGATGACAATATCATCTAGGTAAGAAAGGGCAAAATCTCTTGCTCTTGCTAGGATACGATCTACCAGCTTCTGGAAAGTCACTGGGGCATTTTTATCCCAAAGGGCATCTTCGTGAACTCATACAAGCCAAAAGGAGTCACAAAGGCTGACCTCTCTGTAGAACTGGGAGTCAAGGACAACTGCCAGTACCCCTTGATAAGATCAATTGTGGTAAGGTACTTATCCCCACCCAGCTGCTCTAGGGCTTCATCTGTCCTAGGCATAGAGAAAGCATCTGAATCTGTGTGACAATTTAATTTCCTGTAGTCCATACAGAGCCTGATGCTGCCATCCTTCTTCAGTACCAGTGCAACTGGGGAGGCCCAGGGACTGCTGGACTCCTGAATTACCCCTAGTTCCAACATTTCCTGTATCTCCTCACTCACAGTCTGTTGGACTCTCTTGGGCACCCTATAAGTGACTTGCTTAATAGGCCTTTGGGGTCCTGTATGTACACCATGTTTCCCAGTGAATATCTCCCCAAACTCCTATAACACTGCTCAGATTTCTAGAACCTGGGTAGGAGATAACTGCTGGGCATTGCTATCCCTTCCACTGAGGTGTCAGTTTCAGCCTTACTGAGGAGATCAATCACTAGATCCCCCTCAGACTCCTCCTGCCATCCACTGCAGATACTCAGCAGAAGGGCCTCCGTATCATGGGAAGGTTTCATCATGTTAACATGGTACAGTTTCGGCCCCTGCCTAGTGCCTAGCAGTTCTATCATGTTGTTAACATCATTGGGCTTCCTTACTACCTTGTAGGGTCCCTCCCAAGCTGCCTGCAGTTTGTTGTATTGGACAGGAATGAGAACCATTAGCTGGTGCCCTACAGCATACTCTCTAGCTCAAGCATTCCTGTCATACCAGACCATTTTCTGCTGTTGGGCTTCTGCCAGGTTCTCCTGGGCCAAGTCGATGAATTCTATGAGCCTTGTCCTGAGGTTTAGAACATATGCCACAACAGACTCCTTGTGGGATTCACACTCACCCTCCTACTCATCTTGAATCAAATCTAGAGGTCTCCTCACTCTATGCCCATACAGCAACTCAAAGGTTGAAAAACCTGTAGATTCCTGGGGAACCTCTCTGTAAGCAAACAACAGATGGGGCAAATATTTGTCCCACTTCCTCTTAAACTGGTCTGCAAATGCCCATAGCATGGACTGAAGTGTAGAGGTTAACCTCTCAACAAGACCATTAGTCTGGGGGTGGTAGGGGGTGATCTTTAGGTGCTTCACCGCACAGTACTTCCACAGACAAGTCAGCAGGTCTGACATGAAATTGGCACCTCTGTCAGTCAGTATTTTGTTTGGGAAACCTACCCTGCTGAAAATTTCTAACAAAGCATTTGCCACCTGTTCTACCTCAATGCAGGGCAGAGTCATCACCTCAGGGTATCTGGTTTACTACCAATAGGATATACTTTTTCCCTGTGGAACTTGGGGTACTCAGAGACCCCACAATATCCATAGCTCCCATCTGAAATGGCTCCTCAGTCACAGGCAAAGGCATCAAAGGAGCTTTCACGTTGTCTTCTGCCTTGCCTACCTTTTGGCATTGCTCACAGGCCCTGCTGTACCCTGTTACATCTCTGGAAATCAAAACAAAACAATTAGGACCAACACAAAGGTAAACCACTAGAATATACAACAAATCCAAATAACCAGCCACAGAATTCTAAATAGCAGATACATTGAGCAAACAAAACACAGGTTTATTTTATATCCATGGAGCTTTTGGATGATACCCTTCTTCAGAATGTTTTTTACACACTGAGGAAGGGTATCACCCAAACGCTCTGTGGATATAATATAAACCTGTGTTTTGTTGGTTCAATGTGTCTGCTATTCGGACATCTGTGGAAATCCCAGGGTGATAACATTTCTGCATAATATGTCTCTTTGTACATTTTATGCCCATATGACCTGTAAAGGGAATATCATGGGCTATGGCTAGAACTGCCAGATAGTAGACTCTGGGCACAATCAACTGCTGCATTCTCTCACCCTCTAGCCCCCCTCAGGGGTCCACTCTCTATAGAGTAACCCTTTGTCCCAGTATACTGATCCCCCCTCACTTTGAGAATCAGGTGCCTCACTAGCTACCTGCCTCAGGCCTTGTAATGTAGGGTCTGAGAGCTGAGCCTGTCTCAGCTCTCTCTTTGTAACCCTTTTCAGCTTCCCTTCCACAGAAAGTCTGGCATCCTCTGACAGTGGTGCCTCACTGTCAGCCTGAGTACTATTACTCATATCTACCCTTGCAGTCACTCTGTCCAAAGGAACATCAGTACCCAAAACAGCTGTGGCTCCTCACCTTCAGTCTCACTGTTACAGGGTAGCTCCCTCTCTAAAGTAACCACCTCATCAGTCCTGGCTGCAAGTGCTTGGTCTGTCTGGGTCTCCCCCAAGCTACCAGACCCACATGCTTGTCTCCAAGTCTGACTGTATGTCACTGCATGTGCACAAGGTACTGCATTATCAGAATCATTCCCTGTCAGGGCATCTGCAGGGATATCCATAAACACAGCTACTTGCTGGCTTCTTTTTCCACCCTCCCTGTCAAGGTGGACCCTAGCCAAAGGTATTTGGAATGGGGTCCCTTTGAAAGTTCTGACTGGAGTAGACTGCCCAAGTAAGTAGTGCTCCTCTTTAACCATTGCAGGCTTCACAATGGTTAGGTCAGAGGTTGTGTGTCTTTTAGCAATGGCCTCTTTTCCATCTACTAAAATAGGATATAACCGCTTGTGGTAGTTTAGTAGAACAAACACAAGTGCATCCACACGGAGAAGGCACTGAAGTCACTGAAAGTACTCACACAGTCAAATGATGAAAACAGTCCAAGTGAGATGAAATAATACGAAAATTCCTCTTTATTCCATACATAAAAAGAATAATTTACGCAGTAGCTGTGTAGCACCTTCCACGCTTCATCAGATTCTGTTACAAGCTCTGTTATTCCAGTTTATATAGTCAAGCATTGTATTCAATTAGTGTAATTAATTAATTAGGAAACCATTTAATGGCTTAACTTAAGGCAACCTCTTATTTCAGTTAAAGGGCTATGTGTTCATTTTTGTAAATAGATTCTTTCAATTACAAAATTATATACATATATATCCTATATCAAATCAGAATGTTGCGTACATCTGTATATATGTATTTCATGGAAAACATAACACTACCTTAATATATAAAACTAATCACATAAAAACTTTCTAATCTGTGTTATCTTACTCATCTTCCGCTATTTCAGAATCATGAAACCTTCATCAAATGAAACCACATATTGTTTACATCTTAATATAATATATATTAAAGTGCATGGTGCAAATCTATATATAGTATAATACTGTATAATATAATCTGATAAATCAATATATGTATGTATAAAACTAACAATTCTATCAATTGGTTAATGAAATATATAAAAATAATATATAAAAACATATATATATAAAAATACATGGTATCTATATTATAACATCTGCATTACATCTGCATTATCTCAAAGGGACATATTGATTTAAGCCCAGAGGGTGGTGTGCTCTCAGTTTTAATATCCATTCTAATTCCCTTTGTTCCAAAATGTTCACAGAATCACCCCCTCTTTCATTTTTATTAACAATTTGCAAAACCCTAAATTTAAAGTTATGACTATTATATTGAATCACATGCTTTGCTAATGCATTAAGTTAATTATTCTTTTTAATATCATATGCATGGTTGTAAATTCTTTTCTTTAATTCTCTTTTTGTGAGTCCCACGTAAAATGCAGAACAACAGTCACAGGTGGCTAAATATATAATGTTACATGTATTACAAGATGCACAAAATCTAGGAGTGAATGAGTAATTCAAAACAGGGTGAGTAAATACCCGTGTCCCTGTAATATATTTACACATATTACAATTATAACACGGAAATGTTCCAAGTTTACTTCTAATCTGAGTGCCTATTGTTCCATTGCTGCTATGTGTGGTACATAGCAGTCTTTTTAGATTCTTGCTATTTCTGAAGCTAGGAGTTTGGCCTACTAATTCTAATGTCTTGCTATCTATAGTTAAAATTTGCCAATGGCTACTAATAATTTCTTTGATTACTCTATTGTCATTGGTATAAGTGGTGACAAAATGTATTTTCTCATCATATCTCACAGTCTGTTTCTTATATTTAATAGAGTTAGTCTTCACCATCTCTAATGTATTTGTTGTATTTGTAGCTCTCTTCACTTGATTCCCAATTTCTTTCACTAATACCTTATTGTAACCCCTCTGTATAAATAGATTTTCTAGCTTATCTGCCTGTAATGTGAAATCTAGATCTTCTTCACATATTCTATCTAGCCTACAAAACTGACTTTTTAAGATACCCTTGAACATGTGTCTTGGGTGCATACTATCGTACCTGAGGAGTGTGTTCTCCCAATATTCCTTTCTGTGTAACGTGGACCTAATCTTCCCATTTTTAATACTTAGATTTACATCCAAAAAAATCACCTCTGTATCAGATGCTTCCATAGTGAATTTTAAAAAGCTGGATGTACTTTTAAGGTGACATAAAAATCTCTCAAACTCTACCATTGTGCCCTCCCACACAATCAGTATGTCATCTACGAACCTAGCATATAAAAGAATCTTCTTATATGATTCATTTGTAAACAAACATTCTCTCTCCCAGTGGTTAACCACTAAATTACATATGTAGTAGCAGCAGTGTTCCCATTGCAACACCCCACTTTTGTAGATATATTTGTCCTAAGAAGGAAAACGCATTATTGGAGAGGACAAGTTCTAATAATTGACAAATCAATGTTACTTTGTTGACATTCATTTCAGGAAAAAATTGTAGTAATTCTCTTATAGCTTGTATTCCCTCCTCATTTGGGATACATGTAAATAAATTTCGTACATCTAATGTCACCAAGACCTTGTCGTAAGTCAACCTTTAGCTGATCTATTAAATCCAAGAGGTGATAAGTGTCCTTTAAAATGGTGGGAATCTTATTTACTATGGGCCTCAAGGTTTTTTCTAAAATGATGGATATATTCTGTGTAGCCCATCCCTCACCATCTACAATGGGTCTCAAGGGTGGTGGAAGTATATATTTGTGCATTTTGGGAAAGGCTTTTATAACTGGTATTTTAGGATATTCAATAACAAAAAAATCATATAGTTCTTTATCTATCTGATAGCACATTAGCAGGTCATATAACTCATGATTTATTTTTTTCAACATATTTAGAAACTTTTCATAGGTAATCATAATATATGTATCTTGGTCTCCTAGCATCTGTAACATAGAAGAGATGTAGTCTTCAGTGTTAAGTAACACTAAACCACCTCCTTTGTCTGCAGGTCTAATTGTTATGGAAGACTCATTCACTAATTTCTTCAAAGATAATCTTTCATCAGTATTCATATTAAAGAATAAGCACTTTCTTTTCCCTTCAAAGAAATATTTATAAAAACTAATTTCACATGATTTAATAAAACCTTCTATGGTGCTTTTGTTTAAAACATGTAAATTCATTATTACTGCCTGAACAAAGCTAGCATATGACCAAACATCACTTGTTTGTGAGATAGTATAAATGCAAGCTCTATTTAGGAGGCTAACATCAGATTCAGACAATATAAATGCAGATAAATTAAAAATAAGTTAATTACTGTCCTGAGAATTTCCTCTTCCTCCTGTCCCAACTCCGTAACAAGAGCTTCTGTATTGCATATAGCCCCACTGTTTCCTATACTTGCTTTATTCTTATCTGCTTCCTGATTACAAAAGCATTATCAGAAATGTTAATGAGTGAATTGTTCTCTTTGACCTATCCAGCTGGTTTTTGCCTCTCTCCCATCCTCATTCTGGCATTCTATGTTTAGTTAACTGTAGTTGTTACCATAGAACTCAATTTGTATATATAAGTCCTCTAGTCTCTGAATGCAAGGTTCAGTGTTGAACAGCCATTTTCTAAGTAATCGGGTTTCACTTTCCCTGCACGTCATGCATGCATAGCTCATGCCCTGCCTCGGACTACTGAAAATGTATGCACGCTTCTAGGTGTTTTGCGCTACATACATATGACTTCAGTGCCTCCTCCGTGTGGATGCACTTGTGTTTGTTCTACTATTTTATTGCCTGATTTGACTATTGCTTGTGGTAGTTTGGTATCCTTATTGTCTCAAGACAACTTACTGCTGGCATTTTATCATTTCCACTTACTGGCTCTCCCACCGTCTGTTCTCTCCACATGTACGTAGTTTATATGCATTCTATTCTAAGTCAGCAGGGCATACTGTGGTTACATTTTAGCTCAGTGCATAACATACAGTTCTGTATAAATCATATCATTATTCACAAATTACACAAATTATTTACAAAATTCCAGATAGCTGAGCTGACAGTGTAACAGTGGGTGTCACAGGTGTTTCAGTTGTTGGATATGTCTGGTTAGGTGCATAACAAAGTGGGCATTGTACTCAATGATAGATCTGATAAATGCTGAATACAGTGGAATGTCTTCCTTGGGCTTAGATGCCATACCTTTGTTTATAAGTTGTGCAACACAGAATGATTTCCTCACTACCATAGACATGTGATGGTCAAAGGCTAAATTACTGTCTATGTGTGTCCCTCACTAATGCGTCAACTGTTATGGGTATGTTATCAATAGGTACCAGGGGTGGATGACTTCCAGAAGGATTCTATTATGCATTTCTTGGCCTTTAGTTTTAGTCCATGGCTCTGGCACCAGTTGTTTGTCTGTGTTGGCCCTTCCTGGAGAACATTTGTGTCAGTGGGTGATTCAATGATAGCTCCTAGTTTGCAATCATCTGCAAATTTAATCATCCAGAGGCCAATGACATTGGCTTTGACTTCAGAGAAGTAAATTCCAAAAAGAAGCAGTCCCAGGACCGATCCCTGAGGGACTCCACTTGTGACTAGCCTCTTTGCAAAGGAATTTTAACTTCCTGGGTCTTGTCTGTGAGTCAGCTGGCTATCCACCAGGTGACATAAGGGTTTGTACCTAACCATTTAAATTTGTCAACAGTGCTCAAGTGGGGATTGTGTCAAATGCCTTGGCCAGGTCAAGGTAGGCAGTATGAAACATTTTGTCCTCATCCATTGTTTTGGTGACATTCTCATAGAAGTCCACCAGGTTGAGTAGGCATGACCTGCCCTTGATAAAGCCAAACTGGGTTTTGTCCATTGTCTGGAGGGTTTCCTGTGTCATTATTGATTATTTCCATGCTAATTCCTTCCATGGCTCTGAATATGAGACTAGCGAAACTTATGGGTCTATAGTTTCCAGGGCCTGTAGATGGCCCACCTTTGAGCAGAAGGATGACTGTTGTTGTTCTCCTTTCATGAGGCCCAAAGCCTGTTTGAAGGCTACAGTTAAATAGCAATTCCAGAGGGTCTGACAGATCATGTTTCATGCTATTTAGAAGGAATTCTGGGATATTGTCTAGGCCCATTGATGTAGCGTTCTTGGTCTTAGAGAGAGTATTAAGGACCTGTTCCCTAGTGATGGCAGGGAGGATTATATTTGATGGTCTTTCCTGAGGAAAGGTTGATGGGGAGAGTAGGGTAAAGGTGGAGCTGAATTTGTCGGTTAGAAGGTTTGCTATATCTTCTAGCTCAGTATAGGTGGCTCCATTTAAAATGGGCTCTGCACAGAACTGTGTATTGCCTTTGAGGTTGTAGACACAACTAAATAATGCCTTGTAGTTGTCCTTGTCTTGGGAGACCAAATTAACTGAAATTTGGATTTGGTAAGCTATATTTATCTTCTGTGTTGTTTATTTAGTTTGATGAGAGTGCTTTTACCCTGCTGGGAGCTATACCTCCTAATTTTTGCCATGATGTTCTTCCTTCTGTTATGCAGCCTATTGATTTTGTGATTCTACCAGGGTGGCTTATTTTCTGAGTTAGTTCTGTAGTTCTTCTTGGTGGGTACAGCTGCCTCTATACACCTATTAACATGCTTGTATATGGTTTCTGTGAATAGTTCTGTGTAGGCAGCAGTGTTCTCAAGGTTTATGGGGGCTTGACATTTTGCCCGGTTATCACTTAATAGTAGGAAGTCAGCTTTAGAGTAGTTCCTGAATATTCCAGATTTAGCTGGGGTTCCAGGTATATTCAACAGACTCTGCTGTCATCCATGCCATGAAAGGATAATAATCCTTTTTGTGTATCCTGACTTAGCAATGATCGGTCTGTGATATTATCAATGTTTATTAAGCTTTCAAGAATTATTTAACCCACCAAAGTAAGCCAAATCAGAAAAATCACATATTTGAACACAAATCTTTTTTATACCACAAAACAGGAAGGTAAAACACCTTTGGCCATAAAAAATAGGTATCGTGACCAATCAATTTCAAGATAATACTCAGTATTCAATGTTTACTCAGCCTTCATTAGGATCAAGGGATCTGAAACTCTTCTACAGCATAAGCAGAATGGTGTGTAGGGATTGGTATATCTAACAGAGAATGGCACTGCTGTGGAACGGTCGCCATCTATTTAAAACAAAGTTCATCCCTGTCTATATTCAAACACAATTTGATCTATGGATGGGAAACTAAAAATTTACCACAGAGCTGCCCCCTGAACTACTAATGGATAAACACATCTCTTAAATGCTTTATTCCATGCACGAGTAGTCTACAATTATCTATGGTATGATCCTAATTATTTTCACTTGGGGTAATATATAATTATCAGCCATAGGGTGGGTAAGGCCAATCTCTAACCAAATGGGATAGGTTAATTTCAGCACAAAAAGGGAAAATGGCAAGGCTTAAAATGGCCCAAAGGGCTACTAGCCTAGTACTTACTTATGAACCTATGAACTTATAGATATAGTATATCTTACATATGTTTTATTTATATATATATATATATATATATATATATATATATATATATATATATATATATATGTGTGTGGTTGTAAAGAACAAAACAAACCACGAAATCTACGACAATATAACGTATACACCAAAACAAACCCAGAACAAAAAAACGACAAACCTCACACAACAACAAACAAAAAACAAACATGGTACACAAACATGAAATAATATACACTGCACAACACACAACACAAACAAACAACAAAACACATCACACACAACAACACAACAACACTACAACACAAAACAAACCCACACCCTACTACACTACCAACACAAACCCTAACTCCCTACAAACCCCTACCATTAACCCTCCCACACACTCTAGATACTCATCCCCTAACGTCAACCCACTACTAACAACACCCTAACCCCCCCACCCCACAACCTCCCACCACCCACTAACTTAACCCAGTCCCTACCCCCTACTAACTACTAACCCTCCACCCCTATCCTCACAGACCGTCCCCGTCAATATCCAGATCTTATTAGCACCCCCGGTCACGTCACCCTGCATACTTACACAGCCTTTGCCCATGTCGGCATCGGTTTTTCCATCCCATCGCGTCTCTCTTGCTTGTCGATCTTCTGCACTCATGATTTCGCTTGTATATATATATATATATATATATATATATATATATATATATATATATATATCTGTGTGTGTGTATATGTATTTATGTATATGTATGTATGTATATATATATATATATATATATATATATATATATATATATATATATATATATATATATATAGGATCCGTACGGCACCGAAAGGCACTATCGCGTAAGTATGCCTGTTGCGGAGATCGTACTACAGTGGGGATAAGGGATAATTCCTAACAGTTGTCTCTTCAGATGTCTATTTCACTGATCATAGTTTTGATTTTATAGTGTTGCAATTGCTATATTTTAACAAAAGGCATGGTGATTTTAATAATAGACATGAAACTGCAGAGAAAAGGTGGATTGTAAAGTTGCAGGCAGATAAACTGCCTGGCCTTAATGCATCTGTTCCCTTAAAACCAATTCTTAAGAAAAGAAGTATACATCAATAATTGATTGCTGTATTCGATTGGTTAATTGAAGCACATGTTTTAGTATTTAATGGGTTCTGTTGTTCTTTTCTGTGGATCTGATGAAGCACAACTTGTGTGAAAGCACTTATCCTGTGTACTCTGTGTATTAAAGTTTTATACTTTTACAGCCTTGGTGGATGCCTGGTTTGTTTGCAGCATTAATGATTAATGATGCAGTAGTTGAAATTGCCCATTATTAGGGTGTTGGGTTGTACCCTAATATTTTCCAGTGTATCAAGAAATGAGGAGTAGGAATCCTGGGGCATGGTGGGGGGTCTGTAGCAAGCTACAATTTGGATTGCGGTCTTGCCCAGAGTTAGCTGCACTTGGATAATCTTGGATGCATTATGCTATACTATGCAACTAGCCTGGAAGTGTGGATATCCTTAATGAATATGGGCATGCCTCCGTCTTTAGTGTTTCAGTCCAGGTTAAGTGGCCGAAAGGTGTGGTATGAATTATAGCCTGGTAATGCAGGGGAGCTTTGAACCAGGTCTCTGTCACTGCACAGATGTTGATGTTCTCCATTTTAAGGAGTGCCTCGAGTGAGTGCATTTTGAGGTTTAGACTTTTAGAATTGAGTAGCATTACCCTCAGATTTTGATTGCTTGTACCTGTTACGGTGGTGAATTTGTCATTTGAACCTTGCCTAAAAAAGGCACTATAGGGGTGGAAAGAGCCTTAGTCAGTATCCGGAATCCCAAGGGTGACAGGTGCAGGCCATCTCTGGCAAAGCATCATGGTTTGTCGATCATGTTATCCCAGGCAGACAAATACTGGATCCCCTTAGAATGACACCAGAAGCTTAGCCAATTGTTGAAGTCAATCATTTTGTCCTTGTACTGTGGTATCATTCTGGGTGATGGCAGGATGCTACTCAGGGCTAAGATCATACCTGCCTGGGCTACAAGATTGGAGAGGTCCTCCATGCTTCTTTTCATTTAGTCCAGGGAAGTATGTCTCAGGTCATTCACACCAACATGGACAATGACAGATTCATATTTGTACTTGTTGTGGAGTGACCTGAGTATATGCATTATGTGGTAGATCCTGGCACCCAACAGGCAGCTGACAGTAACTTTCTCCTTGTTTAGCCTGGTGAGTGGAACATCAGTGTGCCTGACTATAGAGTCACCTTTGACTAGAGTGTTGGGTACGTTGTTATGCCTTATGGGCTGTGGTTGAGTGGCACACTGAGTTTGTGGGCTATGTGTCATTTGGGTCGTGTTGGGGGGTGGAGTTTGCTTGTGTTTTTGCTTTGGAGGTCCCTGTTGCTTGGGCAGGTTTTTATTGAGCGCCTCCATGAATGTAGGTGTGTGTTTTGTGTTTCTATGTTTGTGTTTTGGTGGTGTAGGTTTTGAGGGACTATGTGATGAGTGTGGTGTGGTGCAACTGTTTACCTTCTCCTCTTGACTGTCTAGTCCAGTCTTGGGTGAAGAGAGCTTTACTTCCAGTTTGGCTATATAAGTGCATCTCTCACAGGTTGTAGTGTAGGGTGGTAGGAGGAGAGGATTGTCTGTGTACATGAGACAATTGCTGCATTGCCCCAAGATGCCCAGATTCATCAGGTAGACAGGAGAAAAGACCGGGAGCTGACCCTTAGACATGCCTGGATAGGTGCTTATTTATTAAGTACGAAAAATTGCTTTCCTGTAGACAAGTGAGGAAAGTTGAGTGCTGTAGTAATTTGTAGTTTATTTAGTGCTTACGAGTTCTGAACAAGTGCTGAACTCAAAGAAACAGATTTGAGTGCTGAAACTAAAAAACTGGCTAGTTCTCAGAAACAAAATTAAGCTAAAAGGCTTCCCTCCAACACAGAAAGGCTTGAGGGCTCAGAAGCTTACAAATAGTCCTGGATACAGTAAATCTGTATGTAGACTAGTCTACTTACAGGAAAGGCAGGAAACAAGCTTAGAAATGTTTTTTCCCCCTTCCCAAATGCTCCCTTTGTACACAGTAGGAGTGCCTGAAATCAGAATATGATCTCACTGCACTCAGTTGAGTGAGAAAATGAGATGGTCCCAGAAAGAGAATTTACAAGAGGGGCATGCAATTTCAAAGCCACCAAGATTAACACCAAAACAAGAACAGGGAGGGTCGGTGGGAACTAACTGTAGAGACACAGAGCCACAATTTTCAGTTCAATTAATATTCAGTGAGAAACAAAAATAAATAAAATGCAGTACTATATAAAAAAGTGCAGATAAAAGTGTACTTAAATTCACTTATATGTCCAGTTGATTGCAGGCAGATCTTAGCCGGCCAAAGCTCAAGTATTTAGCAAAAAAAACAAAATGTACCACTTATATAAGGCAGGACAGCCCCTAGGCTAAAACAGAATATCAAAGTGAAACTACTCCCCAATGCTATCAGTGGCTACACTCCTAAGAAAATCTCTGTAGAGACACAAGCTCTCTTTAGAGACACAGAGCCACAATTTTCAGTTCCATTAATATTCAATGAGAAACAAAAATAAATAAAATGCAAAGCTGGTGCTCTGAAAAGGGCGAAAACTAAAACCTAACTGATGCAATACTGTTGCATATGGTAAACAACCCCTTCACCCAACTTATAGTATGGAAATCACCCACCTCCAAAATGAAAATTTTGTAAGAGACATTGGACCATGGGTGGATAGTCCCCTATCTTTTGGTCATCATGTTGCAACAGTGGTCAGGCGGTCCTTTGGTCTGATGCAACTAACCATTAAGGGAGTTTCCTCTGGATTTAAGGAAGTCTTTACCCTTCTGAATTCTGCACTGATCAGGTCCATCATCAAGTGCAGTGCCTCCTTGGAATGCATCTTACTAAGCAGGTTTGCTAGCTGGAGAGATCTAAAGCGTAACTAACAATAAAGCTCATAGACATAAAGAATGTGAGCTACCAAGAGATGCTAGAGGCCTTGTCCTTGCATTCAGTGTTTTGTAGACTCCTTAGAAGTGATCTGCGCCTTGCCTACTTAGCCATTAGGGTCCAGCAGTCCATGACCTTTTATTTCTCCACAAATCAAAGAGTCCAGTGAACATCAGAATTTGAGATCTGAACCTGTTTCAGCAAATAAACAAATCACAGTGGAGAAACAGATTTGTCACACAATTACTATACCTTTTCTGGAACAAACTTAATCCCCAACTCAGGCAATGTGGTACACTATCTTTCTGTAAGAAAGAATCAGACAGTTAGATGGGTATTAAATTTATCTCTTATATGACTTATCTATTGCTTCTTGAAAAAGGAAGTAAGGTCTAAGGATGGGTTCTGGCAAGGTATAAGTGGCCACTTGGCTATGAGTCCATGCATCCATTATTCAAATAATTAGCAATGTTGCATCACAAAAGAAACATAGTTAAAATATATTTTTGCAGAAAGGCAATTTTAATGCAAGAGTCACAGACATCATATACTGACTATGATAATCTTTGATGAAAGATCTTGACCTATATCCTTTTTAAGAGTAGGTTACTTGAACTTCAAACCTTTATGTCACTATTACAGTGAAACATCATCCTTGTGAGTAATAAATGCAAAACTATAACCAGTAAATGCCTTAATAAGCTGAAACTCAGTGGAGATCGCTCTGTTATGAGTAAATATAAGGCACTTTTTAGAGAAGTTAAAATCATTGTAAAAACAAGAGTGAGAGAGAGAGCGAAAGAGAAATACATAGATTTAGTATTAGAGTAATTTCTGGGAAAATAAGAGACTCACTACATCACTGAAACCAGTTAGATGACAGAAGACCAGTGCAGTTTGTGTAACTGATGACAACAGACATTTACTTTGCATAAAAGAGACAGTGGATACCATAGAAAATACTTAAATTCAAACTGTATCTCTGTGTCTAATATACAAACAGATAATTAACATCTTGACTAAGAGATACCAATAAATTCATTATTTTAAATTAGGTTGGCAATCTGCTTTGGTATCTCAAAATTAGGTCCAGGTAAAGTAAATAAATCTGAGTTGAAACAGTTAAAAGACAAAGACCTCCAAAACACAACAGAGACACAAATCACACTCAGCAAGTTAAGCCTACCTCCTCACATAGCACAAGGAGTGCCAAAGTCACAGATGCTAAGTCTGTAAGGCAGGTATTGACCCAACCAAACATTCTTGTTATAGGTAACTCTATTGCAAAACACACAGAAATGCCTCTTACCAGTCTGAGCAAGAAAAGAGTGATAGCTGGTTGCTTGTATCATGTCAGGATCCATCAGATCACACTTACACTCAAGTCCTTGAACATTTATACAATTATCAGTATGACTCTGTTTTAATTCATACTGGTATCAGTGACTTGAGGTCTACCTCTCTGGACTATGTGAAAAGAGATATGATGGAGCTCTCAGCTCTGTCAATGGCAGGTATAAGCCTAGCATTGAACAGCATTTTACCTTCTCCAAGAATGATGCTATGACATGAGCAAAAAATATGGTCATTCAAATTGGGTTCAATAGAAGGATGAACACAGGATAGCAGCAGTTTTCTTCAGCTCCACCAATCTTACAACTCTGACAGGAAATAATTACTTTAAAAATTAATTTATGAAATAATTTTCTTTCTAAATACGTTTGGAATATCAGTTTCTTGAATAATATCTAAAAAAGAAAGAAAATTTCAATAATATTCCTGTCAGAAATCACTTTGGGAAATTTTTCTGTCAGCTCCTCCGATTGAAATGAGTTCCAGTAAGACAAATTCTTTGGATTCCAGCATTAAGAAAGAACTTCAGTCTCTGATATCTACAATTCAGCAACTTACTACCAAAATGAACAAACTGGATACTAAAATTGATAACTTCATAGAAAAAACTACAAAACAAATAGATTTGTTACATCTGGACTTGCAACAACAGAAGACTCAGATTACAGGCATAGAAGAGACTGTCAATGACATGGAGAATAGAATCCAGGAAGAAGAAATTAACATTGAGTTTTTGCTGAAGCAGAATACACATCTACAAACTAAACTTGATGACCTGGAAAAATAGATCTAGGCGCAATAACATTAGGATCTTTGGACTGCCAGAAAATATAGAAGGTAACAATATTAAATACTTGGCTTCCTAAAACTTTAGACTTACCAGAAGCATTTTCTTTTGGTATTGAGAGAGCCCATAGATCCATATCTAATGTTAACTCTAACAAAAAGTATCCTAGATCAGTTATAGTTAAATTCCTATCATCCTATGACAAGGAGATGGTACTTAAATCAGCATGGGCTAAAGCACCTGTTAAAATTAATGAGGCAACTGTGCGTTTTGACAATGACTATTCTTCCTTGGTAATAACTAAAAGAAAAGTTTTCCTGCCATTAATAAGAGAACTTAAAAAATCAAAGTTTAAAACCTACCTTCTGTTTCCTGCTAAACTAAAAATCTTTCTACCTGATGGCCCTAGAATTTTTGAAGACTTAGACTCTGCATTGCTGTATATCAAAAAAAATAAGATTTTGGATAAAATAGAGGAAATGGAATGGGCTAGTCCTTCATTAAAGAGGTTGGCAACAGAAGGTGGAAGACTTCAGAGAAGAAAAGAGACTAAAAACAAATGACATGTTCTATGTTTTTTTTTTTCTCTCTCTTTTTCTTCAATATTAATCTCTTCAAATACAGTTACTTTATCTACAGAAAGCCACAAATATTCTAACAAAGAATTTAATCAAAGTTATTTTCTGTGTACAAAGAACTGTTTTTGTTTCATTATTAGTCAAAATATCTGAGGAACAAATAACAAGCTATCAATCAACTTGTCTCTCTTTGCCATAAAGAGACTCAAGGTTAGTAATTTGATACATTTTTTTCTCTTCTTGTTTTAAATAATGTCATTCTTTATAGACTATGCATTCAGTAAGGGGTGGGGGAGGGCAGAGAGAAGTATGATGAAAATATGATAAGTGGAATAATAACGTATTAGTTTTTTTTTTTTTTAAGTATATATGCTGTTTAAATACTGTTGCTAATTATTTCTGTCATGATTCTATTGCTTAAACATGTTTACAAATAATCAGTCATGATTTAATTATTAATAATTAGAACTAAAATAGTAGTAAATAATATGTTGCATATCTATCTTTATTAATATAAACAGCAAGTAATATTTCACTGTAGATAATTCTTATAGCTTCCTTTTTTTTTTTTTTTTTCTCTTCCTCTCTTCTTTCTTTCTATTCTCTTTCTTTCTTTCTCTCTCTTTTTCTTTCATATAAGTACATTTACATGCTTTAGATAATACTGATACTTGTATAAAATGAGATTTGTATGGAAGGTTGAATTGGGGCAAAAAATTAGCTGTATTATATATTAATAACTGTAGGCTTAGTTTCACTGTCATAGAGACTGTAATAACTTGTTTAGTTTGTATAGCTAAATGAATGTCAGTCACTTGTATTTGTTAAAATTCCCACCAGAATGTTAAGGGAGACAATTTGGGATGTGGGTTACCTCGTGAATAGTGTCCTCAAGTTATTTTAAAAGCTTCAACACTCACACGCAGAGAAGCTGAATGCAGTCATTTTGACCTAGATTCAAGAAGAGCACTCTACCAGGAAGTAGAACTGATGTAAATGCGACTCTATGATGAATAATGAACTCTATAACATTTAAATGTGAGTTATTCTTTATAATTACTTACTTATTTATGTTATAATTTACAAAATATGAATGTTATAATGATTTTAAATGATCCAGTATGTCATAGTAAGCTAGTGTGATATTTTTAGAAAGTAAAACATATATACATATGTTTTTGAAAGTTTATATGACTGCAACATATTAATGTGTGTAAATACTTGTGATTTAAACATATATTGTACTACAATTCATTTGACTTATCTAACTGACTAGCATAAATATCTTTATGATTTTATCTTAGAAGTAGTTGTCATGTGACATATTTTAAAGCAGCAGTTCAGATGTATAAAATACAGATGGCTTTCTTCACAATGATTTAAGTATATCTGGGAATTTACATAGCTATGCAGTATGATTTGTTACCATACTTATGAACCTAAATATTTTATTTAACTGGCAATAATAAGTATGAGAAGAAAAGCTTTGATGCAAGTAATTTAAAGTCTCTAGTAGAGAAGTTTAACTGCATTTTCATGAAAAAATAGGAATATCTAATATATGGTAATGTCTGAATCATAATAGTCTAAGTTGTTGATACTAAATGGACATTAGAACTTATTTTTACAAACTTTGAATAATATATTATCCTTTTTTTTTTTTTCTCTCTCTCTCTTTTCTCTCTCTCTCTCTCTTTTCTTCTTTCTCTCTTCTCTCTCTTCTTGATTCCCAATATCAAGTTTATTTGAATGCTATTTGTTTATAAATATTATATTATAAATAAGCATACATAGTAATATGAATTGTTTTTAAATGTTCCTCTGTTTTTATATGATGCTGATTTATCAAGGTTTTTAGCTTTGTCTTACTAATAATCTAATTGAAAAAGGTTAACTTTAGTTAATAATAACCTGTATTAAATTGATAAGGTGGCAGCTGAGGTACTGCTGCTTAGGTAGGGGTTAACTTGAGTGGTATGTGCTACTCAAAGTTGGAGTTTTTTAACCAGTGGGGGGGCAAGGTTTTTATACTTACTATTTTCTCCTACTTTACTATTGTTTGTATATAGTTCTGACATCCACATACATTTTATAAACTTATTGTCACTACAAGCAAAAATGAAGTTTATACAATATCCCATAAGAGTCTCAATAAATACAGCTTAATTTAAAGGTACACCTAAAGGAGGAGGTCTAACATTACTTATTTTGTTAATTGTTATTCTGATTATAAGTCTTATATGTTAAAAATAATGCAAATGACTTTCTAAAAGGAATTTGTTTAAACATTAATGGACTGAATAATCCATGTAAAAGGGCAAGCTTAATGAGATATATTAATTTACATAAGGCCAACTTAGTATTCCTTCAAGAAACACATCTCTTGAAAAGGATATTGATAAATTAGCCACTAATAAATATACAGTATTAGTTAGTTCAGAGCACACTCAGAAAAAAAGAGGAGTGGCTATTTTATGGAATAAAAGTATGCCCATACCTAAAACTATCAAGACTTATGAAGATGATAAAGGAATGTTTTGTATGGTTACAATACAAATTAATGGAAAGACATATACATTAATCAATGTATATTGGATACCAGGAATTGGTATTAATACAGTGAAATACCATCTTAATAAGATCATATCATTTTCTATAGGAGATATTATTTTAGCAGGTGACTTTAATTTTATCCTACATGAAAATGATACTACTACTATAGGAAAAAAAACATTTAAAAGAGTTTGTTAATTCATATCATTTGAATGATATTAATAATCAGATAGACTCAAAATCATTACCATACACCTTTTTTTCTAACAGATATAAAACTTATTCAAAAATAGATAGAGTCTTTATTTCTAACCAGATGGTAACAGAATTAACTAATTCTAAAATAATTTTGTGTCCTATATCAGATCATAATTCAATTGTCTTTGAGTTTATGATAAAGAGTTCTTATAATGTTCAGATCAAAAGGATACCAGCATACTTAACTCAACTAAAAGACTATAAAGATTATATACTTTCAGAAGTGCAACATTTTTTAGACATAAATTGAAGTCTCCATTGTTTATGTTTGGGATGCTTTAAAATCATATCTATATGGACAAAGTATCAGATGGTATAATAATAAAAGGAAATCTTGGGATAAGGAATTATTAGATATTCAAAGTAAACTAAACTCTTATAAACATAATAATAAAGAAAATGTTATGGACAAAAAGTTATTGAAGAAATAAACAAGCAATAAGTCCCAAATACTTACATAGACTTAAAATAAAACAAAAGGTTGAATAAGCAAAACCATATCAAAGAAATTTGAAGAATGTTTAAATATTAGATGAATTTAGAAATCACTTTCACAAAATTAATCATAATAACATTAACATGGAACCTAAAGATAAAATAAAGAAATTTATAACTACAAACATGAATAAAAAACTTAATGAACAACAGACTAAACTATTGGATAAAAATATTACATATACAGAGGTTGTTACACAAATAAACAAGCTTAAATTAAACAAAGCACCAGGTAATGATGGTATTATACCTGAAATATATAAAATTCTTTCTAAAAGTACATACTCATTATTACATAAGGTTTTTATTTTGGCCCAAAATGAGTTAATAACTCCCCCGTCTTGGCAATACACATTTATTTCGCCAATTTTAAAACCTAACAAAGATCCAGCTAAATGCACTTCATACAGACCTATTTCATTACTTAATGTTGATTATAAAATGTTTATGAGGATTTTTGCTGATAGATTGAAGGCAATCATCCCAGGCATCATAGATATAGATCAAACAGGCTTCATTGTAAATAGAAATACTTTTGATAATATAAGGAGAACTCTAACATTAATAGATTTTGCAAACAGGAAAAAGAAAGATTTAACACTTATTAGTCTCGACATTAGTTCAGCATTTGATTCAGTAAGTTGGGACTACTTGTTTATCTTACTGAAGTGCACAAACTTTTCAGATGCATTTGTAAATCTAATTGAGCATTTATATAAAGGAGCAATGGCTTATGTTAAGATAGGAACATATGTCTCACAAAAAATACCCATTTTAAAAGGTACAAAACAAGGATGTCCCATTATTATTTACTTTAATAATGGAGCCTTAATCTGATCAGAAACAGTACTGATATAGAAGGATTTGATATAGATGAAAATACAACATCTAAAATTCAACTTTTTGCAGATGATGTTCTAATAACATCAGCAGGATCTAATTCTTCTATGCAGTCCCTATTCGATAAAATGATGAATTTTAAAATATTTCTGGTTTAATATTCAATGAAGAAAAACTAAAATATTACCTATATATGCACGAAAAAATGTCCTTATTAGTGATTTTAGGAAATATATACCCAATTCGGGTCAGATAACATACTTAGGTATAATACTATCTAAGGATATCAAATCTATTATACATAATAATTATAGTACTTGTCTTCTTAATATACAAAATCTATTCAATAGCTGGAATAATATGTTTTTTACTATGGAAGAGAGACTTACAATTATCAAAATGATAATATTTCCCAAGATAGTATACTTAATACAATCAATAATACTCCCACCTACAAAAATAAATATCAAGAAATTGAATACACTAATGCTAAATTTCTTATGGGCACCTAATAGACCTAGGATTGCATTAAAGGGGGCATTTCTTTTCCAGACTTTAACTTATATACTATTTCTTCTATTATAAAAGTTATTACTTTGTTAATAGATCAGTCATATGTTGCAAAATGGAAAGATTACTGGGAACTAATTAGTATTCACTAAAATTTCTTTAACACATAAAAATATGATTGTAAATAACTCCATGTTATGGTTACTAAAAGAATTTTGTACTTCACCTATTACACCAAAATATATAGTTAGTTATCCATTTAACATTATTATTAGTTATCGTAATTTTATATTTATGCATCCTAAGTATAAGGAATGGAATTTTATTCTATTCCCTATAATGTATACACAAGGTATGCTTTTGTCATCCACTTCAGAAAGAACTCTTTTAGTCACAGAAAATGAACTAAAGTACTGGTATCAGTTGCTATCTGATAATAAAGTTAAAAATTTAGACTACTTAAAACAAGAATTTGATCTGAGAGAAACTTGCTGGTTAGAAGTTCAGACCTTTAGACAACATCTTATTAATAAAACTGATTTAATGTCCGTAACAGTTAAAGAATCTATTCCAATACTGATTGATTACTTGATATTAAATTTACAACACAAAGTTTCTGATAAAGGTAAGCTTTCATACATACATAAAATTATCAGAGAAGAAACTTATTATAGTGTAGATACCTATTGGAATTATTTCACTTTCATTAATGGTGAATCACCAAATCAACAAGATAAACAATATATATTGAAATCTGCTTATAAAACTACTTCTTCCATTATTTGGAGACTTTTTACTTGGAAATTTTTACATAGATCTTTTTATACACCTTTGATGATGAATAAAATAAATAATAAAGACAATCTATGTAAAAGATGTAATGTTGAAATTAATGCTGATTGGGCACATATGTTTTATGACTGTATAAAATTGAAAGAATATTGGAAATCAATTAATGATTTTTTGCAGGCTGTTTTTACAGATAATTTCATTATTTCTAAATCACTTATATTATTCAACACTCCTGTTCCTCAAAGTGTAAAAAGATTAAGCTTCCCTTGTTATGGTCCATTCTAGCAGTGGCTAGAAAAATAATAACTAGAAATTGGATCTCAGATACTCCTCCTTCGTTTAATGAATTTAAAAATGTTATGACTGTAGTGTGCCATATGGAACTGATGACAATAAAATCAAGAACTACTAGAAAAACATCTTACTATATTATATGGGATACTTTACAAAATCTGTTAAAAAATCTTAGCTACAATAGCATGGTATTTTAGTTTAATTAATTGATTTGATTGTAGTGGATGTCTTTGTAAATACTTTGGTTATTTTATTGAATGTTATAACCACTTCTATTTTAATTATTTGTATAAAATTGTTATGATATTTATTTTGTATGCTAAAAATAATAAACTTGTTTAAAAAAAAAAATTGGGTTCAATATTTGTCAGCATGGGCGGATATAATCAACAGACCACACTACTTTGCTGGGGGTGACCTGCATCTGTTCCCTTTTTCAGTTATTAGCAAAGACAATGTTTATCCCCATAGTTCCTTTTTTAGGCAATGCCAACCTGATTAAACATATCATCATAATGAAACAAGCAATGGAAAATATGAAGGTGCTACTGATCGTTGCTAGAAGCCTAAGCAAGAAACTGCATTCTCTACAAGCCATTCTCTACCCTGGAGGACACTAATGTCTGTGTAGTGACAAGACATGGTTTTAAAGTAGCAGATAATATACCAGCTGTGCAGGGCTACAACATCTTCCACATATTTAGACCAGCTATTGCACAGAAGGGGGAAAAAGGTGGAGGTGTCTTAATCTACATCCAGAAGAGACTCGTATCAAGGCTGGTAAAGCAGCATGAATCACTAGAGCTTCTTCATGTCCAAATTACCATCAGAAAGGTCACATACCATATACCAGCAATAGAACGACTGTGTGACACAAAAAACACAACACCCATCTACAGGAACAAGAATCACTGAGCATTAAACCCAGTACCATTTTCCTAGGTAATGTAAACTACCCAAATATAGACTAGGAAACATATACCACACTAGTGCACAAACACAGTGATTCCTGGACTTTGTCTACACAAATGTTCTAGAACAGTTAGAGTGCACACTAGGGGGAATAACATCTTGGATGATGTCCTTACTAATATGGAGTATCTTGCACTGTCCCTTGCATATCTTCATCACTTGTTAAGTCTGACCATAAAGCAATCTCCTTAAAAATATGAAACTAGAGTTGTCTTCCACCAAAGGTACCTTTAGAAATTTCTTTAAGACAAGCTACCTACTCCTCAGTGATACATTGGAAAGCTTCACATCCTTACCAAACATAGTTAACTCCACCAAATGCCCAGAAATGTACACTACTACCTTATGCCAGCATGTAAATGCTGCATAGAGGCAGCTGCACCCTGCAGGAACAAGTGCAGGGCAAACCCCACAGACAACACCACATGGTGGAACCATAATGCCATTATATTTTATAATAAAAGGAAAATAATTTTGATCAAAAATAAGAATAGCAATTCTGAGAATGTTATTGCCCTTTTCACTGAAATAATCAAATGACTCAGGAGCTAAAAAATTCACCAAAGTCAAGTTTGAGGCTAAAATAGCTACCCAAGCCAAAGACAACCACAGGCATTTTTTAAATTATGTTTATAATATCAAAAGAGCAATGTAGTAATGCACTGAACTAATTTAACCATCCTGCAAGAAGGGTTATCCCAAATAAATAACTGATGCCAAAAAAGCCCCTAAGAGTTGACCCATTTGTTGGGATTTGGGAGCACATGTGAACAGAGACCTAACTTTTGACCAACATGTGTCTATTATTGTAAGAAAATCCTTTTATACTAAACAGCTTATAAACAAAGGAATTGTGTCTAGATCTAGGGATGTCATTGTCCCCCTTTACTCAGCCCTCATTAGGTCAGTCATTGAATATAATGTCCACTTTGGCATGCATCAACTATAACACCCTCAGAGATATCTTACTAAAAGGATACAAGGCCTAAACAACATGTTCCACATGTACCAACTCAAAGACCCGTCACTATACTTGGTATCCTACAGACTGCTAAGAGGTGACCTGTGTCAAGCATATAATGCATCCTCCAACCCAATTCTAATGGATTTACTGCACATCACTCAGTCAAATGGCATCAGAAATACTTGGACTAGGGAGATAATCATCTTCTGCAACATCAACAGAATGGTTTGGAGGGACATGTATATCTCTAAAAGTATATTGTTGTTGTGGAACAGACTCCCCATTCACATAACACAAAGTCCACCACTGTCCGTATTCAAGCACAACTTGTATCTATGGATGTGAAACAGAAAATGCATCCCAGGACTGCTCCCTGTGTACTACTAATGGACAGAGGCAGCTCCTAATGCTTTATCCCATGCATGGGTCCTATCAAACTGTCTATGATATGATTCTAGTTATTCCCATTAGGGGTAATATATAATTATTAACCACGGGATGGGTAAGGTCAATCTAACAATCTCTAACCAAGTGAGATAGCCTATATATATATATATATATATATATATATATATATATATATATTTATATATGGTTTACTATTAAAATGTTGAAGTTTAGAATAAAAACGGTACTTAACAGCAAATTGTTTCACTGAAAGTACACATAACCTAATGGCCCTAATGTTGAAAATCAGCTGTTAATGCCGAAAATGTTGACAATGACATTTTACAGCATTAACAACAATGCCACCCTTGCTGTAACTCCCTAACCCCTACACCTAACATCCCATTCCCCTGCACCCCCCCACACCCCCCTAATTAAATATTCCAACTCCGAGATCACACTACAGTGAGGAAAGGGATGTATTTCCCAAACCGCACTGTACTGTGATCCCTGTACATAATCGAACGTTATATTTGTGAATGCATAGTACATTAGCAAATATACCATTCAATTACATAGCTTGCACAGATATGAACTATTTGAACTGTAATTCGAACTGAATCTGTAGTTCGAATAGTTCATAGGCATACAATGCTATGCTGATATTTCAATAGGAAACCACATATATAATATATATATATATATATATATATATATATATATATATATATATGTGTGTGTGTGTGTGTGTGTGTGTGTGTGTGTGTGTGTGTGTATATATATATATATATATATATATATATATATATATATATATATATATATACATACAGTGGATATAAAAAGTGTACACACCCCTGGTAAAATGCTAAAATGCCAGGTTTTTGTGATATAAAAAAATGAGACCACAATAAATAATTTCAAAACTTTTCCCACCTTTAATTTGACCTATAACCTGTACAATTCAATTGGAAAACAAACAAATCTGCTAGGGGAAAAATATAAAAAATAAAAAACGTACAATAAGCTGGTTACAAAAGTGAGCACACCCTTAAACTAATACTTTGTTGAAGCACCTTTTGATTTAATTACAACATTCAGTCTTCTTGGGTAGGAGTCTATCAGCATGGCACATATTGACCTGGTAATATTTGCCCACTTTTCCTTGCAAAAGCACTCCAAATCTGTCAGATTGCAAGGGCATCTCTTATGCACAGCCCTCTTTAGGTCACCCCACAGATGTTCTATTGGATTTATATCTGGGCTCTGGCTGGGCTATTCCAAAACTTTAATTTTCTTCTGGTGAACCCATGCTTTTGTTGATTTGGATGTATGCTTGGGGTCATTGTCATGTTTAAAGGTGACATTCATCTTCATCTTCCACTTTCTAGAAGACGCCTGAAGGTTTTGGGCAAAAAGTGACTGGTAGTTGGAACTGTTCATAATTCCCCTCCACCTTGACTATAGCCCTAGTTCCAGCTGAAGAAAAGCAGCCCCAAAACATGATACTGCCACCACCATGCTTCACCATGGGGATGGTGTTCTTTTGGTGATGCAAAGTGTTATTTTTTGCGCCAAATGTACCTTTTGGAATTGTGGCCAAAAAGTTCAACCTTGGTCTAATCAGAACATAACACATTTTCCCACATGCTTTTGGGACACTTGATGTATTGTTTTGCAAATTTTAGCCAGGCCGAGATGTTTTTCTGTGTAAGAAAAGGCTTCTGTCTTGCAACCCTACCCCATAGTCCAGATATATGGAGAATATGAGAGATTGTTGTCACATGTAGTACACAACCAGTACTTGCCAGAAATTCCTGAAGCTCCTTCAGTGTTGCTGTAGGTCTCTTGGCAGCCTCCCTGACCAGTTTTCGTCTTGTCTTTTCAGCAATTTTGGAGGGATGTCCAGTTCTTTGCAACATCACTGTTGTCCCATATTTTCTCCACTTTTTGATGACTGCCTTCACTGTGTTCCATGGTATATCCAATGCTGTGGAAATTTTTTGTACCCTTCTCCTGACTGATACCTTTCAACAATGAGATTCCTTTGATGCTTTGTAAGCTCTCTGTGAACCATGGCTTTTGCTGTAGCAGGCAACTGAGTAAATGTCAGGAAAATCCTATTAGGACAACTGAACTTTATTTAGGGTTAATCAGAGTCTCTTCAATTGATGGTGTGTACTCAAGAAGACTGAATGCTGTAATTAAATCAAAACGTGCTTCAACAAAGTATTAGTTTAAGGGTGTGCACACTTATGCAACCAGCTTATTGTACGTTTTTTATTTTTTATATTTTTCCCTAATAGATTTGTTTGTTTTTCAATTGAATTGTACAGGTTATAGGTCACATAAAAGGTGGGAAAAGGTTTGAAATGATTTATTGTGGTCTCAGTTTTTTATATCACAAAAACCTGGCATTTTAACAGGGGTGTGTACACTTTTTATATCCAGTGTGTGTGTGTGTGTGTGTGTGTGTGTGTGTGTGTGTGTGTGTGTGTGTGTGTGTGTGTGTGTGTGTGTGTGTGTGTGTGTGTGTGTGTGTGTGTGTGTGTGTGTGTGTAGTGTGTGTATATATATATATATATATATATATATATATATATACTACACACACACACACACACACACACAAACACACACACACACACACACACACACACACACACACACACACACACACACATATATATATATATATATATATATATATATATATATATTTTTTTTTTTGTGTGTGCATGTTGTAACCGAGAACTGATTTTGACACCCTTTTACTGCATATAAGGGGTACTCATTCTGTAAGATTCTTGTCCACAGTTGAAGATACAATGATTACTTGATATAAAATAACTTATTCTAATCAATTTTAAACCGTTTTACTTCACCAGTTTCAAAGATATAGATGTTTACACTTGTCTTCACCTCTGATGTATGTTTTTAAAAATATACATGTTTCATTGTACATCATTAATAATCAGTAAGACAAGCATCACCATTTGTGAAAAAAGAAAATAATCTGGATTTGAACCCTGCCTCACTTGGACCATTGCCAGACTCCAGAATTACATAGCCTAACTGCATTGTGACATTTTGTTATAGTGACAATGGATATTGGTCCTGCGGGATCATATCCAATTGATATTGTCAGGAACTTGTATTAATCTGGACATACCTTCATTCGAATATGAAGACACATAACTCCATCATTGCACTACTGGTGTTTCATAAGTGTGTGTGTGTGTGTGTGTGTGTGTGTGTGTGTGTGTGTGTGTGTGTGTGTGTGTGTGTGTGTGTGTGTGTGTGTGTCTCATCTACACCATCCTGAAAAACAGGCACTTGTAAGTCTTACTTCTACAATATGCATCAATGACAGCTTATTTCACCTAGGTTGCCAGGATGTATTTATAAGTACTTTTGCAAATTGCACTCACACAATCATATCACGAATCCTGGATTTGCACCCAAGTGTCATAACCGTATATGTTACCTGCAGCAATATGATCTTCTTCTCAGCATACAGTAATGATGTCATCTTCTATAATGTGCACGCTGACACTATCAAAGTTAGACTTCTGTGGTGGTGCGAGCATTAACCAGTATGTTCTCTAGCTTGCCTAACTAGAGAAGTAGGGGTTCTAATCTCATACCAGTCAATGTGTGTGTGTGTGTGTGTGTGTGTGTGTGTGTGTGTGTGTGTGTGTGTGTGTGTGTGTGTGTGTGTGTGTGTGTGTGTGTGTCTTTCTTCAGCTATCAATCTGCTGACAGTTTTACAACAGAATGTAAGTCCACATCTATGTCAGACACCCCTCCCAACATCTTCTCAGCATACACTGTTGATGTCGTCCTCTATAAAGTGCAATCTGACACTGTTAAAGAGTGCAGTGGTGCTACTCTTACATTGTATGGAATACAGCTTATATACCTAGACAGGTATGGTCTTCAAATCTGACCCCATTCAGTTGACATATATGGTGGTGTGGTGGTTTATTACAGTCTTTGTATGATGTTTTGAATCGCTTCTTATTTGACTCCCACTCTGAAGAAGCTTTTACATAGCCCCTGAATACACCATCCAGTTCTTCCCTCATCCATATAACAGCCTTTCTGCGCCACACTGAAGATGTCCATCATCTGAAAGATGCATTCACACATCGTGAAGCAGAGCCCCTCCATGACCCTCTACAAGCCATCTTCAGACCACGGGATGTGTGTCTGCTAATTCATCCATGGGGTGGTGCCCATGCCCCATATGGACAGTGGCAGTCTGTAATAAAATCAAGCAAATATGCACATACCCCTACTATCTTCTCTCATCTACAGACAGCGATTTAGGTTTGAATGTGATAATAGTGGCTAGGATTGTATGGGCTCTTGGTCGTTAGCCTAGTAATGTCCTATGACCCTATGAACACTGCACATGTCAATGTTGTTGCCATCCACATGTGCTATATTGAAGTATGGTTGTACTGTAGAATTACAACAGTGTTTTCCAGTCTATGATTTGAGCTACTGTACTGATGCCTGTTGCTACCATTTGGTTACATGTTCTTTCCATAGCAGCTGTATTAATATGCCTCCTGAGGACTGGGAACATGGAATGATGCTATGTATACTGTTGCCTTACTAAGGCGTGTGCTCTGGTAGTATAGTATATCCACATTTTACACAGTTCTCATTCAACCATCACAGTGACAACTGCAGTATGACACAGGTATGTATGTGTATACATAGCATCTAGAAACATTGCCTGACATACAACAATATGATGTCATAGTGATTACATGGGCACATACGCCTGGGTTTATCCACATGTTGTAATGCTGTTATATACATAAACATATGATATTTTGAGATTCACTTCCAACCTTGGCAAATTCATTGTATGTGTTATTATGTTGCTATGCATAAGGATTATGCAGGTGTTCTCAGCAGTATTGTGTAACTGTCAGCATTTGTGCCACTAGCTGTTCTGCCTGAACTAAATCCACCTCAGTTGTAATGTGTCCATATATGGTGTCAAGGCCCTCACCAACACGTTTCCACTGATAAACATATAGGCATATAATGTACAATTCATGTAATGATGTGAAATAGGTAGAGTTGTATGACTGTGTTAACAATCACACTGTGTCACATCTGATTCATACCCAAGGTGTTATCTTGAGTTGATGTACAGCTTGAAGTCCAGTTGTACCATAGGTACAGCTATAGTGTGACTGTGCTATGTCATGGACATACCACTGCATCACAACAATATTACCACTAGCTTGTATGAACACATATGGATATATGAAAGGATTTCATGACACTATAACATTTTTACTGGCAGTGTTAGGGGTCTAGTGATCATGTAGCATGTGGGCTGAGGTTTGACATGTACTTATAGAGTGTGCTCCATGTATTGTTTAGCATGTGCACAATATTACAGTGGCAGCTACCTCGATCATCGCCACTTGACTTTGTGCTGCTGCAATTTCTGTGCACATGGACATGGTTGATGCATTGCCATTAGTCTCACATACTGCTGTACCATTCATTATTATGGATCACTTCTTAATTCACATATCAGTTGCAGATACTTTAGGCAATATCCATTGCTATTACATGTGGCAGATGCATACAATACCCAGCTGTGTTTAGGGAATCCACTCATAATAGTGTGATGTTTGTATGTGTTGTTATCTGTATGGCCGATACCTACATCAGGCAGGGAAGCTTAACTCAGGTGTATCACATTTGACAGAGTGAGCTCCCACACATCTGGTGAACATCATACAGAACTATTCTCTGGGATACATACCCAATAGGATGTAACAGTGCAGACTTCCCTTCAAGGTGTTCTACTAGATGCATGTGTGATACGTCTTTCTGTGTTGCACCCTGTAAATACACAGCTCAGTAACAACATTGATGGCATGGGTTTGCTTCTTGCAGGAGGATATTGTGGCTTATGTGTGATATAAACCCCCTCAAATGGCCACGATTGCCCTTGATTTCAACTCCAGGTTTAACACTGTCCCTCTTAACCCCTCCAAAAAGTGGTCAGTTTTGGGGAAGGGGTGGTGAATTCCCCTTATAAAATACTGACAATCATTATAGTTGTATGTGTCCGTTACTGCAGAACGTGTACACTAACTTACAATCACTTATTTTGTCAATACCATATGTTAATGGTCATATTATTTTAAAAGTGTCCATGATTTTGCCTGTTTATTTCTACATTTGTCCAGGAGTCTGTTGTTATGTGTCCCTGATTGGTTGAGAGCTATGGTGGCATGTCAGTCATATTCAAGCAAGTTATTTTGCAAATCTTCACACTATGCACATACCCCCTATTGTATATACTGTCCTTGTTAAGTGTGCTGTCCAGTGAGCATGTTAATAATGTTTATATCACAACCATTCACCTCCATTGACATGTAACCTTGTGTGACCATCACATATATACTATTGTGTGTTTATATCATAATATACTTGCACGGGAGGTGTAAACAGCCATATGTACTGTGCTATCTACATATGAGCATAATGTTATGTTACTGACTTGACTTGGAAGTCTATATACATTGACATAGCCTATTTTGGGGACATTTCCATATTTACCATTTCTTTTTTATCTTTATTCATTCCTATCATTCATGTCTGTGCACATTTTCATTAGCACACTTTCCCTGTCCTATGTACCTTTCCTTGTAGTTGCCCTTGCCAATTACCATTCCCCTCCATTATTTCATTCTGCAAATAATTGTTTTAATGTAGATTGCACCAAGTACACTTTTCTTTACAGTGTTATTACTGCCATTGCTGCAGTATTTTTAACCCTGGTAGTCATTGTGGCTGTCTGCATGATCTTGCTGAGCAGGTTTGCCCATAGACAAACCTGAATGCATCTTATTGCTGTGCTTGTGCTGTTCTGTACTGTTTCCTGGCTGTCAACACTGTTGCTGGCACAAGGCCTTGTTTGTATTTGTGTAAGCTTGTTAAGCAGCATGAATATGGGATTAGCACTGCTTCTGATTGCGCTAACATGTAAACTCCATGTAGGCTTCAGGCAAAGCCTACCCAGAGTTTATTGAATCCCTGGGTTTATGTAGTTCTGTGAAATATCACAAGTGCAGATGTCACTTTTGAATTGGTGCCACACAGTGCTTGGTTCACCAAAATGGCTGCCATCTAGGGTGCCTTATGAGTGAAATGTGAATGTCCTTCCTCTGCCCATGTGTTTTTTTTTAATGCCTTTCTTATCCCCACATTCCTACGATATGCAGGTATGTCATCTGGTGAGCCCCTAAATTGCTCATAGGTGTGTGTGTGTGTGTGTGTGTGTGTGTGTGTGTGTGTGTGTGTGTGTGTGTGTGTGTGTGTGTGTGTGTGTGTGTGTGTGTGTGTGTGTGTGTGTGTGTGTGTTTGGAAGTGTGTGTGTGTGTGTGTGTGTTTGGAAGTGTTTGTGTTAATCTTTCTTCCCACTGATGGTCAGGCACCCTGTCCATCATTCATTTCTCTGCGAAAGCTAAGATAGACTTCAGCTCTCCCACAACCTTAAAGATGACAAAGCAAGTGCAGGAAAATAAATGAACAAATTGAAATGCTGTATTCCCAAAGGGAAACAGTTGTAAACAAATAATATTTTATAAGCATGTATAGTAAAGCACTTATCAGAGTGATTACTCCACCCCCATTTGTTGATAAGCAGGTCTCATATCAAATTTTGAAAACTTCCACCTCTACCCTACCCACACCCGCTATGCAGAAGGCTATACAATCTAGATATGTGGCACTGCTCTATCAAACCTTCTATCAGGATTCAGAGCAGGTGCCACAGAAGCAATCTGATTATTTCACATGGCTTTGTTTGAGGTGCTGCAATTTTATTAATTTGCATATGCAGTTAAATACATGGCAAAGTATAATGAGCCAGTTTCAGAATTGGGTTAACACACTACACAGGCTTTAACGGTTTAACTTTACAAGGTCACAACAACTGCACTTTTGAATCCTGACACCGAAAGTGCAAACAATGAAATTCGACATTCCGAGAATGTCGAATTTTGTCCAAAACACCTGTCATTTCTGGATGTCACCAAACACCATTATGCAGGGGGGACAAACCACCCTGCACCTCCCATGTGGAGGGGGCTGTACCCCCCACACCCCTACTAATTTGATATACTAAGTCTGAGATCACACTACAGTGAGGGGAAGGGGTACATGTTCCAATCCCCACTGTAGTGCGATCTCCCCTCAGAATGCTGAATTCACATGAGCGAATGCACACTGGCATTTGCACATTTGTAAGTTCGGTATTTCATGGTCAATATTCCAAACCTTGGAAAATGTCCTTTCGCACATCTGACCATCGCAGATGTGCACTTCAACCTTGTAAAAATAAACCAATTTAACTATTATCTCTGTGGCAAGTACTGGCAGATTCCTTTACAAGATGCTCTTTTAGTGTAGATTTAAAGATTTATAATGTATTCTCTTCCATTATATCTGCAGGAAAGTGGTTCCAGATAGCTTTTCCAAGTTTACAAAATGCTCTTTCATCTATGGGGTTTTATAATGGAGTCTAAAGAGTTCTATAGATTCATTGAGGTCATTCCTAAGGTCATAAATTTGTTGCCTGGTAAGTGATTTCGTTTTTAATGATGTGTATTATAGCAGGATATGTCCTCAACTTTTTATTTAGGTAGGTATGCCATCAAAAAAAATTCAGGATCTCTGTGTGGAAATGCGTCCACAGATACTCCTATACTCTGGCTGGGATTAAACATATTTCCAAAGGCAAAAGAATGATCAAAGAGGTGCATGTGGGCATATTATATGGAACTGTGTTGGCTTGCCAGATGTCAAACATTAGTAGAAAGACATCTTGAATAAGTTATTCTTTCATCCTATAAATATGATTACAAATGTCTTATTTTTTCTATGCTGTGACACACACAGAGGATTATGATTTGGTCTCCAACTGTAACAGGATAGTATATTTTCAAGACATGGATGCAAAAAAATTCACCTTGAGAGTGAAGCTCATGGAGAATCTTGGCATCCATTTGGAAAGCATATAATTAAAGGTTATGATTGGAGACCTGATCATATTTTTGTAGCACATGGAGCTTTATCTTCTCCATTACAACTGGTTACAGAAATAGCACAAAGTGTTTTACCAGCCTTGAGCACCAGTTAAGCCCTTAGTGAACAGTGTCAAACAGATAGTAAAAGAACATCTATCAGTGTTTTTTTACCATTTCTGGGAGTGTCAAAGGATCAAGAGCAGGGGACTTTTTTAAATATTGTTTTAACTCAATAAATAATTCACTTATTAATAGAATGACACGTTTTCCGTCAATATGCATTGCTGAACAATAAGAATTGAGAAACTCAGTTTCTGGCATTTTTGATTGACTCTAATTCTCAGTGATTTACCAGAAAAACAAACACATTTACCAGAGACAGGGCAAAAATAATGAGATGAACTTTGGGACAGTCAAGAGGCATGCACAGTAGGATGAGACAAAGCTGTTTTTAGTTCTGTCACTGTTGTTTGTCAGCTGGTACTGTCATTACTTAGTGCTTAGTGTGACACACCATGATTAACAGTGCTTAGGGAGGTGCTTAACAGTTTTTAAGACACAATGATTAAGCGCTTAGACAGGTGCTTAACAGTTGTAAAGACACAATGATTAACAGTGCTTAGAGAGGTGCTTAACAGTTGTTAAGAAACAATGATTAACAGCACTTAGAGAGGTGTTTAAGCACCTCTTCAAGCACTGTTAATTTCGGATCTCGCGCTACAGTAATGCTTTCACTAGTTTGTTTTTTCCAAATTTTGGAGCGTAATCAGAGTACTCTATGAACTACAGTTCAGTTCAGTTCAGTTAGTACTAGGCTAATGACCACATGGCCTTTTAAGCCTACCCACACATCCCAGGTAAGCCTCAAACCCTGCACTTTTCCCTCCAGGAGGTTTATACCTTAACCATTACACCAACTCTCCCTCCTCTGTTTTGAGAGAGCAGAGCAGTGATCATTTTTCAGTTTCTTCTGATAAGTATAAATGTCTCAGCAGTATGAGCTAGTCGTTATGCACTGCTGCGGGAATGTTTGGAGTTGAATTGTTTTAACATCTTTAGGCTATTAAAATGTGATGCATTATGGCTTAATAGTAAAAGGAATTTCTAGCAGATCCTTGTACCTACCAACTTCAAGCTGGGAGTAATGGATGTTGGAAAATTAGGTATACATATCAGGAATTAGTGTGTAGATCCAGAGATGTTGTGCTTTCAGATTATATAGTTGTTAGGATGGCCAGGAATTGTGTCTCTCTGCGTCTGTGTGTGTCTCTCTGCATCTGTGTGTGTCTCTCTGCGTCTGTGTGTGTGTGTCTCTCTGCGTCTCTGTGTGTCTCTCTGTGTCTGTGTGCATCTCTCTGCATCTGTGTGCATCTCTCTGCATCTGTGTGCGTCTCTCTGCATCTGTGTGCGTCTCTCTGCATCTGTGTGCATTTGTGGGTGTCTCTCTGCGTCTCTCTGCATCTCTCTGCATCTGTCTGTGTCTGTATATATACACAAGAGTGTGCATGTTTCCAGTCAGGTGACTGTACCTGTAGTTTGAGGTGTTTATCAGGGTTTGTGTTAGTGCATGCTTACATGTTTTTCTCTCTCTCTTAAGTAGAGAGGCAGTTCTTAGCTTTATGATTGACTGTACACAATGAGGGGGAAAATAGTAGACTTCTTGAATCACAAAGGTGTATCAAACTGAATACATGCAGTACAGTACATATCCCCGACACTTGTTTTTAAGGATGGACTACCTACATTTGATATGCCCCTTTTGTCAGTGAAGTATTTTATTTAATGGACTTATTTTTCCAGGTACCACATATTGCGATTTGTAGCCCAGTGGGTTTCTTCTGAGCAGTAAGACACCTGAAGACTGTAATGCTGTAGTCAAAATGGGGTAATGTTACCACAATTAGTGCTGGGGTATCAATTCCCTGGCAGAAAGCCATACGCTAGTCCAGTATGATAATGAGCCCTTCAATCTGTTCAGTAAAGCTAAACAGTATGCCTAACATCTCCTTGAGGCATTAATAGGTAGGAACCTATTCAACAGGAGCAAGTACACTCACAGACCATTGGAAACACCCAGTATGTCTAACCTTTAAATCGAAGATCACAGCTTTGCATAAGTTCTGGAGTTTTTAATCGCAAACTTCCCATTATTCATTTTCTCTTCATGTAACACTTAAGGAAAAACAGCGCAGACACCGGTTTCCACAGTGTAAGTACCCAGTTTTATAACTCTGTTCATTAAAGTCTGTATAATAAGATACTGGATGGGTGAAGATAGTGATTAAGTAGCAGAAAAATAATTGTTTTAAGTTATATTTCAAGTTAACACAAAATATCCTGAGACAAAACTTCAGCCAAGCCTTTACCCCAAACATTACTTCTCAGATGGGACATTCATTCAGGATAGGAAAAATTAAAAATATATTAGTACACTCATGTAGTCAAATCTCCTACTGAAAGTATAAGAAATTTCCTGCACTCTATATTTAGGACCAGCATATTAACTGCAAGTGTAGAAAATATGCAGTCATTTGTAAAATCATCTCTATCTAAAATGCATAATATAACATTGCTTATTAATTGTACCATTGGGGCTGTATATACTTTGACTATTCATATCTATACATCTATCTTTAGATAGATATACCAGCAGCCTCTCCTACTCTCTAATTCCTAGAATTCAATCTATATACACGTTGTCTTGGTGAAATTTTGTGGAAACAGGGTCTATCATGTGAATGTACTCAGCAAGACTTGAGGTGGAGTTCAGTTCCAGGAATACTGCTTTCCTTTTCTTACTGATTTCATTTCTCCATTCACATCCTCTAGTCTGTACCACATGGTGTCCCAATATGACAAAATCCCACACCCACCCCTAAGGTAGGTCAGCCAGTACTGGCCAGTCCCTTCCCCATCTAGTTGTCTCCTTCCTTGGCTGGGGTCACTGTTTGAACTAAGGTCGCTTAGGTCACAGGTAGGTCTCCATCCTTTTGCATTGTGGACCTGCTGACAATAATTGTCAGTTGTACTCATCTTGCTATTTATATTGGCCACATATCACAGCAGTTCAACCTCTGATTGGATGTGTTGCATTTGAGAATTTTTATAAAAATACTTTTAGAAACTTTCTCCAGATTTGCTGGCATGGAAGCAGTGCAGCCAGGACTCAAGGAATACTTTATTTACACTCAAAGTTTTATAAGCTGGAATGATATAATAACTAATATCAAAGTATGTCATTTAACTGGAGGCTTGTTACATCGCTGTTTGAGCCTTTATGTTTGTTGGAAGAGATGCATTCCTTCACCTGCAGAATTGAGTCACCAGTTATTTTGATTAATTAGCAAGTTAAGTTTTGGTTTGATATTTTAAGTCATTTATCTACATATTTTATAGATCCTTTTGCACTAAACCTGATGACATGTAAGCAGTGAGACAAGTAGTTGTGTGTTAAAGAACCAAGGCCCTTAAACCCCACAGAATAACATATTCTATTTATAAAAATCAGTTTGGTATTCTACTACATCTGTTTCCAAATACTGTTGACCTCATTGCCATGTTCCTTGGCAATGATTATTTAATGACAGTAACAATTTATAATAATCATTATTTACTAGCATTTGTAACAATCCTGAATAATAATTGTTTTATTACTTCTGAAGTTATCATTCCTAATAAAAAAATGCACTTTCTAGCCTTAAAAATTCTTTCTGAAGTAATCTCTTCAGGTGCTCAGGATGGATTTTTATATACCCACTGGGTTTGGAACAGTGTACTGGGTAGCCCTTTGGGGCGTTCCCCATTTAGGAAGCTGTGGTATGAGTCTCTCTACCACTCAGTATTGTAGCTTGACTTCAGCCTTCCTTCCCTCTCTGGTCAAAGGTCTGGTCATGCTGTGCATGGCCAGTGCTGCAAGAAAAGTGGCAGCTTAGATTTTTGCTCCATCTTCCAGCAAGTGAGTGAAACTAAGAAGGAAGTGACATAATTAACCCCAGAACAGAAAATGTCCAGTGAGTGAGTGAAACTAAGAAGGAAGTGACATAATTAACCCCAAAACAGAAAATGTCCAGTGAGTGAGTGAAACTAAGAAGGAAGTGACATAATTAACCCCAAAACAGAAAATGTCCAGTGAGTGAGTGAAACTAAGAAGGAAGTGACATAATTAACCCCAAAACAGAAAATGTCTGTCTGGTGGATGAAAACAAATGAGGAGTGACATAACAGCACTAGGAGGGGCCTACTTCAAAGAAAAGGTTCATCTAATTATAGCTGTATTGTTAGCATACCTCACAGCCTGTAAGTGCAAGATATCTGGATAAAGCTTCACATAATGGGGTGATAAAAGCTTAAAATTAGGAACAGATTTCAAATACTGCTCTTGTGAACTTAGAAAGTTGCTAGAATAACAGGATTTGTATTAGCTTGCATTTTCGAAGGATATGAAATCTGAAACTCAATTGTATGTCATTATTTAGCCATTTCAGTCCTCAGATCATCCTGGTGATTTGGCAGAAAACCACAAATATTATGAGGAGCAGCCCAAAATATAAGGCAAAAATCTGGACAGTTGAAAGATATGAACAGAAGGTTAATCTAATTATAGATGTATTCATAAGTGTGACCATTGCACAAAGTGGCTAAACAATTCAGAGTCACAAAAAGGAGATCCAGAACAAATAAGAGAGGAAGCACACTTGTTGTAAGTGAAGTTAAACTGAGCACATGGAGGGCACACAAAAGCAGTAAAACTGGTAGAATTGGAAGTCAAATGGAAACAGATGAAAAAACAAAAATGTAGGGACTAGAACCCAAGGCTCGTGGTCAGCAAGTTAATGAGGCAGCAGCTCAGAACCAGAAGGACTGAATATGATTATAGAGAGTCCACACCCAATGTACTGGGAAAGTAGAGATCAGAAACAGTCCTCCACACATAGGCTTGTTTCCACTCCAAGGAAACAAAGGAGTAGACCAAAAAAGAGCACAGGAATAAAACAATACTAAGCTTTGAGGGAAGCAGAAGTGATACAAGACCCAATTATTGTAAGGAACTGCACAACAGAGGACTGTCCTTTATCCTAGTGAAGACAGGTCTGTGAGCTTAGGGTGCATCGGCCTGGCTAATGTTCCCAACGGTGCTAGAAGTAGTATGGAAATGCCACAGGTAAACCACGTTCTCAACAGCAGAGACCAGGTACTTCCTGGAAGGAATAACTATTCCCTCCCAAGAAAAGATTAACATGGATGTGGGACAAAACTTAGATGAGTTGGTAATGGACAGGCAAGTACAATGAGGCAGAACAATGAACCAGATTATTTCCTTCCTTAGAGCATACACACAGCAGGCTCATTCAATAGTTAGTCTGAGTCCATTCAATCCAGCCACCATTTATTTAGGACAAACTGTGTACCACCTCTGCCCTTGTGCTTTAAGTGTTAGAAACACCCTGTCTTTTGCGTGTATTTTAGTCTGCACAGTCACTAGTCTGAAGACAAGCGCTTCAGTCTCCTAGTTTGTAAGCAACAGCCTTATAATCTGTAAACCATCCTGCACAGACATCCAGCTTTTACTCTCTAGTTCCTAACAGACACTGACATTTACTCATACTGCTCTAACTCAATCTATTTCTTTCTCTTATATTTTCTTCACTTCTAGACTTGCTGTTCCCATTACTTATACGCTTCTGTCTTTCTTTAGGGGAACTGCATGCCTTCAGGGAAGTTACACTTGACCTCCCCCCTCTTTTCTTATTTTTCATTCCCCAACACAATTAAATGACTTTCAGCTTTGCGGTAGTATATGTGCACAGTCAACATTAAGTCAGTGCATTTAACTGTCTCTTTAGTCTGTTTTTATTGTTGTCTGAGATTGGTACAGCTCAACTTGCTTTTTACTAAAACTAGCAGATCAATTATTCATAAGTTTTCAAAGCAGCATGACCATTAATGTGCCGCAGGATGATAACTCATCTATCACACTTATATAACTAGTTCTGCACATTGTAAATCATTTTACATCACTGTAATTGAACCACGCTTATATAACCAATTTAGCACATTGTTAAAAAAATGTTTGCATCACTGTCACCATTTTGCATCATGTCATTGTTATATTTAATAAACAAAGACGTCAGGTGGATTAAATGGCTACAGCCATGTGTTTATTGCCAATTATTACTAAAGATCCTTAATGTTTAAAGCCAATTATTTTGGGATGTGCACAAGGCAGGGATTTCAGTGAGGACATTTCTTTACTTCACAGCAGTGCCCTAAACACTACAGAACAGACAGCACTGTCAATATCCAGTCCTTCCAACTAATCTTACTGGCATCATACCAATTTTCTCAAGTCTTCTGGGCCACCGTAAAATCTGCCAAGAAGACATTGCTGGGCTGATAAGTCACCTGGCAACAATCCCTTCAGGCTGCCTGCCCTGTGGTAGGCCCAGCTGAAGAGTCCTGACCCCCCCCCCCGCTTTTATCCTGGCCTCCATTACCTTTCCTGCTTTCCACCAAAGAAGGGAAGAATATTCCTCCTTTCCACCAAGAACATCTCACTAATACTACTCTAATTGTAGACCCTTCTATGCTAAACCCACTTGTAGTCCCACATAGAATGCCTACATAACCTCTTCTGACAAATTAATCACATCTTTGTCATAACTATCTGAACACCTAACCTGAATGCCAAGGTGAGAAATGTACAGCCCACTAATATTCCTTAACAACTTATCCATAATATTATTAATTCTCTGACTCAACCTCTGCATTGCTTCAAAGGAACCAGCCCTGCTTCACCTTCTTCTCTATACCACTTTTGATTAACAAACAATAGTTTCTGGTCAGTAGTCATGCATATAATTTACCTCTTGCACCATCAAACTACCAAATCTTTTATTGGAAGTTGGCAAATAGTATTACCCCCTAAATGTAACACAATGGCTGAAGGAGGTTTTCCAATTCTGGCTGCTTGTTGCAACACTACCCTAAGCTGATGCTATTGCATGCCTGATACCCCAAAAGAGACTGCTTCATAAGAAACTTGATTCCATCTTTGGAAGGATGAGACCAACCTGCCCTGGACACAACAATGAAGCCTCTGAATAACATTAATTAACATGAATTAAAAGAATGACTCACCATACAAAGGTATTTCTGATCTGATGATGTGGGGGATGAAA